>NC_135882.1:89220977-89420582 GCF_964194155.1 Cetorhinus maximus
TTGACCAGGTTAGGAAAGATGAGCTGATTCCGCTCTTTGTCCCACTATTGGGTTGGTTATAATAAACTTTAAACTTTAAAAAACATGCGATATTGCCAATTCAATATGTACTTAACTGTGTATATCTCGGTGTTAGAATTAAGCTAGCCAGATTCCTTGAGTTAACAAGTAAGGAGTTAGTTTTGTTACTAAAACTCACTCTGGTAAAAAAATATAAATTAATAATACAAAGTTTTAAATGGTACAAATATGTCCAACTTCCTGCTAATGCAAAAATACACACACAACTTCCCCAGGCATACACAAAAGAAAGAAAATTTTATGGAGTATCAGATATTAAAACTTTGACAAGTAAAAAAGGCAAAGTCAGAAAAATTATTCACAGGTTGTCCAAATGCTTGTTCACAGAGTCACTTCCACAGTGGCTGCTGGTACTTTGGTTTCTCACTGAAGCAGTCGCTCTGCAGTTATGGCTAGTTGATTCTCTTTTCTCTTTAAGACAGCGTTGTTGAATTGGAATCCTCCTTTATGAACTCTAGGTTTACAACGCTGAGGTCTTCTGGTGGGTTTTCAAACCACAAACAGGGCTCAACTTTGTTGGGAGAGGTTTCAGAAGAGAAAAGGGGTAAGGCTGTTGCCCCTACTGTCCCTGTGGCAGATTCTGTCTGTTAGTTCAAATCAGTATTTTTTACACCCAAGAGCTGGGTCATATGACCTCTCTCTGGTTTAAAACTGGGGTTTACCTTAATCATTCTCTCTCAGAGCTCTGTAGAATCCGCGTCTCCATAAAGTGGCTTGAGGCCTTCAGAAATGCAATTTAGTAGCTGCTGTAGGCCAGTTCCCTTTGTTTAGCATGGTACTTGATATACTGCAATGATTGCGCCAAGGACATTTGGGCATCACAAAATGTTGAGCCAGAGCTAGGTCTCTCAGAGCTATCGGAAGAGATGACATCAAACTGTAATACCTGTGGTATTCATCATCAGGAGTCAAGAGGACCGTTGATGTCATCTTCCTTTCCATCAAGACTTGCAATGGATCTCTTTGAATGCAGAGGTAAAATGTTCTTGATCACAGTGGACTACTACTCAAGATGAATAAAAGTTAAGCGTCTGCAGGGTCACACATCTGAAGCACTGATTACATCGCTGAAGGAGATATTTGCAACACATGGAATCCCAAACCTTGTAACTTCAGACAAGGGACCAGTTTGCCAATGAATACTTTAGAGTTCACAACATCATGTGGATTTGTCCATATTACCAACTCACCAAGATACCCTCAAGCCAATGTTGAAGCTGAAAAATAAATTCATACCGTAAAAGCATTGGTAAAATAGAACAATGACATCCAACTTGCACTTCTGAGCTATTGTTCAACGCCACTCCAAAATGGTTTAGCATCATGTGAACTCCTAATTGGAAGATGACTGAGAACTCACTCCCTACTCTCACATGTGTAAAGAGGAGACTTGATAGAAGTTTTCAAAATCATGAGGGGTCTGGACAGAGTAGATAGGGAGAAAATAAATGAATTGAGAACAAGAGGGCAAAGTTTTAAAGTGTTTTGCAAAATAAGCAATTGTGAAGTGAGAAAAAACATTTTCACACAGTGAGTAGTTAGGGTTTGGAATGCATTGCCTGGAAGTGTGGTGGAGGCAGGTTCAATTGAAGCATTCAAGAGGGCATTGGATGATGATCTAAATAGAAACAATGTGCAGGGTTACGGGGAAAAGGCAGGAGATCGGTACTAAGTTAAAATGCTCAGGGAGTCGGTGCAGACACTATGGACCAAATGGCCTCCTTCTGCACTGTAATAATCTTGTGATTCTGTGATCTGGATATAGGAGTTCAAATTCCACCAGAGTGGCTAGGGAATTTACATTCAACTAAATAAAATCGGAAATATAAGCTGGTACCAGTATTCTGTGAAATTCTGTGCTTTTGATAAGGTCCCGCATGGGAGTCTGATAACGAAGGTAAGAGCCCATGGGATCCAAGGCAATTTGGCAAATTGGATCCAGAATTGACTGAGTGGCAGGAAGCAGAGGGTGATGGTCAAGGGGTGTTTTTGTGACTGGATGCCTGTGTCCAGTGGGGTTCCACAGGGATCAGTGTTGAGTCCCTTGCTGTTTGTGGTATATATAAACGATTTAGACTTGAATGTAGGAGGGTTGATCGGTAAGTTTGCGGATGACATGAAAATTGGTGGGGTGGTGAATAGTGAGGAGGATAGCCTTAGATTACAGGAGGATATAGATGGGCTGGTCAGATGGGCTGATCAGTGGCAAATGGAATTTAATCCACATAAGTGTGAGGTGATACACTTGGGCAGGACAAACAAGGCACGAGAATATACGATGAATGGTAGGACCCTGGGAAGTACCAAGGATCAGAGGGACCTTGGTGTGCATGTCCACCAGTCCCTTAAGGTAGTGGGACAGGCAGATAAGGTGGTTAAGAAGGCATATGGGATACTTGCCTTTATTAGCTGAGGCATAGAATATAAGAGCAGGGAGGTTATACTGGAACTGTATAAAATGCTGGTTAGGCCACAGCTAGAGTATTGCCTGCCTATAATCCGCAAAATAGGAAGGATGTGATTGCACTAAAGAGGGTGCAGAGGAGATTTACCAGGACGTTGCCTGGGCTTGAGAGTTTTAGTTATGAGGAGAGATTGGATAGACTGGGGTAATTTTCCCTGGAGCAGAGGAGATTGAGGGGGAACATGACTGAGGTGTGTAAAATTAAGAGGGGCATAGATAGGGTAGACAGGAAGAAACTTTTCCCCTTGGTGGAGGGATCAATAACTAGGAGGCATAGATTTAAGGTAAGGGGCAGGAGGTTTAGAGGGATGTGAGGAAGCATTTTTTCACCCAGAGGGTGGTGGGTATCTGGAACTCATTGCCTGAAAGGATGGTAGAGGCAGAAATCCTCATAACATTTAAGAAGTATTTGGATGTGCACTTGCAATGCCATGGCATACAAGGCTATGGGCCTAGTGCTGGAAAATGGGATTGGAATAGTTAGGTACTTGATGGATCGGCGCAGACTTGATGGGCCAAAGGGCCTTTTTTTGTGCTGCAAACCTCTTTGACTCTATTAAATGGCCTTAACAAACCAATCAATTGAATTCGAGAAGGTGACTCAAGGGCAATTCGGGATGGGCAATAAATGCCGGTTTTACCAATGATGCCCATGAATGAACTACAACAAAAAAGGTCACAGGGACCATCAAAAGCTAGAAGGGGAGGTGACAAATCTACCATGGGTCTCATTGCAGATTCCAGTTCACTTTCTCAACCCACCCCTCCTCTGTAGCATTCATTGAGCCCTACTCTTGGATACAGCTCGTAGACTACATTTTAAATGTTCTTGAGCTCACTTCTAGGAAGGCAAGATTTCTAAGTAAACAAGAGTCAATGAGTTTATGACTTTCATCCTCTCATCTCATTCCATCCCTGCCCCTTCTCTCTATTCCTCTCTCCACTTCCCCTGCCACCTGTCCTGCCCACTCCATCAGACTCTGGAGCCACCTCAAAATACTGACAGACCCTGAAACTCACTCCCAATATTCCAGACTCTGAGGCTTTTTCCCATTGCTCCCAAGTCCCAGTGCCATTTCCAGTGCCAACTAAGCCATGGTAATGTTTGGTCATGGTAATATTTATTGGCATAACACCAAAGTTCCTATAAAAACCTTTGTGAATAATGCCATGGGAAATCTATAATTTATTTTCAGCTTATGTCTGAGCTTACTTTAAACAAACTTGTATAACATGGTTGGGGTTTTCAAACTTGCAGGGATATTAGTTCAGGCAACAAAGCGTATTTGTTGGTTGCCAGATTTTAATATTATGAGGCCATGGAACAGATGTGGATTAAAAAAGATCAGCAATTTCACCTGCCATTGGTCTGTCCACATATATGTTTTGTCAAATCATTCTCTAATTTTTAAATTGCTTTGTCTAATTTCACTGTCTCACTTAGTTTGTATATTTAGTGCTAAAGTTCAGCAGTTTGCACTGAGTTTTTGAATCCAAGTACTTTTTACATACAAAGAATCAGCAACATGAAACAGACTATTTGGTCGAAATGGTTTGTGGTCATGTATATGCTCCACACAAGCCTCCTCTCACTCTCAAGCAAGTCTTCCCACCAGGCCCAGAATTTTCTGGACAGAATCATCCCAGATTTGCACAAGGTGCAGTAGTGGGCGGGAAAAAAGTTGTTTTACCCGCTGGTCGCAATGGCTGGTTTTCACAACATATTGTCCCATTCCTGCCTCATCAATTATGGAGCCACAGGAAACATGCTGTCTCGCTGGCTGGCGGCTTCCGATTTGCCCGCCATGCTGTTACCTTGCCACTTCCTCACTTAGGACTCCATATTTAAACAGCAGGCGCACACATCACTTCTCAATGCTTGCATCCCAGGAGCGCACTGGTAAAGATATGGCCCCAGAAGCCAAGAAAAGTGCAGCCCCCTGATTCAGTGGCACATCCCTACATCCCTGGGACGCCTTCTGGGCGCCGAGGAAGCCCGTCGTGATATCCTCTACCCCCTCCCCCGGCCGCAGGAGGCCCAACAGTCTCACCACTCCAGCTTGGAAGGCAGTGGCAGTGGTGGTTAGAGCCAATGCTGACACAAGAGGTCAGCCATCCTGTGCAGAAAATGGAAGAATTATCTCATCCATGCTGCCAGGGTAAGGCAACCATCTTATCACTCTAAACTCTTACACCCACAAGGCCATCACATATTCATTGGCATCTCACTCACTGCCAGCTCAAGGGACATCACTGCTCACTTTCTCACACACACACACACATCTCCATCTGTCCTCGTCTCCTCTGGAGACTGCCTCCTCAGCCCTCACCATCTTGAGGCCACTTGCGCAGATCAACATGAGCCTCCACATGTACTCTGGGATACCCCACCTTCCCTGCAGCCTCTTCCCTTGCATGGGGCCACTTCTCCCCCTTCCTCAAACAAGCCCTAGCCCTGCAGCTGTTGAAAAGGCCAGCCCCACCTTATGACTGCTGTGATAGGTAGAGACCAGCCCATGAGCCCTCCTAAAATTGATGTGGTGCTGCCTGCGAAGTCTGATGCTGATGACCTTGACTACTGCCCGAGGCAAGGAAAACAACCCTCGAAGTCCCAAGCGAAGTGTAGCTCACCAGATGCATATCGCTTATGTACAGTTGTGAAACACGTCAATGTGACTGGATGATCCAGCATGGAGGGATGATTCTGACAAGCAGGGCTTATAATGAGATGCTAAAATATTGAAATTAGGTTCCCGACGTGCGGCGGTGGGAAACTCGGCCCGCCATTAACAGGTGGAGGGGACAACCGCAGACTGGTTTCACAACGATGTGAAACCGACTTTTGGCCTTCTCATCATATTGTCACCACCCCCCAGTCCGCCATGACGCCTGACGCCAGTCGGGCTGGAAAATTCCGGCTTCTATTTCCTTCAGATATGAATCAAGCCTCCCCTTAAATGTGTAATTTATTAGATTTATTGTATCATCATAACCCCATACAGGAAGATGATAGAAGAGACTGGTCCTTGCTGCCAGTAACTGTTTTTACTCAAATCTTTAATAATGTGACATTGTGCCTTTAAATAATAGTTTGTAGTTCCCCCCCGCCGCCAATTGCTCAGCATTTCTGCTTTAGTTAAACTTTGTATTTATACTTGGTCAATTTACAGTTAATTTGAAACAGATAATTATTTCTGAAGTAAAAAGTCAACAAATGTCTAAACTTGAGTATTGAAGTGCTTTATGCATGGAGCTACATCCAAATGCAAAGGAAAGCAATGTGTCCTTTTAATGAATAGTTTATCTAAGATTAATGAAAGGATTCTCATTTAGTGGTGGCTTTTTAAACAGCTACAGGGAATGTTTGAATAAAGGCTTCCATATTATATTGATTTCAGCATTGTGGCAGAAAAGCAGCAAACACTAATATAAGAGATATTGACTAAATTGCTTAGTTATCCACAGTACATGGGAGGTGCTTGCATGAGCAACTTATCGCATGGCTGACCTGCACTCATAATGCATGAACGATGAAGCTGCAATTGCATCAGACTGGTCAAGACACAGCTGAAAGAGCTTTTAGAAGCAATAAGAATCATATAACATCCCATTTATTCAAGTCAGTGTTGAGAAATATAGATACAGTGGAAGTTTTATTTAGTATTTTGGACCATTTATTAAAAAAATAAACACCTTCTTTTGTTGAATTTATATTCATCAAGGTTAAGGATGCCAGTGCTGGGAAACAAAACAGTTTCCTATTTGGTTCACTTGGTGTCGATATCAAGGATTGTTGGATCAAGTACAGTTTGTTTGTTGACAGAGTATAGATCCCTATACTTTTCCTCAACAAGACATCGTAATCACATTCTCAAGTGTATATTTCCTGCCGAACCTCCCTGAGAGTAAATTTTGAATGGTGAAAAGTAATAGATTATGAAACCAAAATAGTTCTGTCGTACATGAAACGTTTGAGTTGGAAGGTTTGTTTTGGTATCAGGTGATCTGATAGAATATGCAATTAATGCAGCATGGAATTGTTTGACAGCAAGCTATTCCCCAAGAAAGACAAATACAATTAGACTAAATATTTTAAAATTCATCCCCAGCCATTTTCCCTTCCTACGTGTGGTGCTTATACTTGTTTGCATAAAATTTTATCTGCCATTGGTCTCACCAGATACATGTTTTGTCCAATTCATTCTGTAATTTCTGAACTGCTTCCTCTGATGTCATTGCCTTTCTCTCCAAGTTTGGCATATTTAATATTAAAGTTCAGCCTTTTGCATTGAGTTTCTGAATCCAAGTAATGATACGTTTGAACAACAGTGGCCCCAACTCCAAGCCCTGGGGCACTCCACTCAACTTATTGTAATTTGTTTATAATGATTGCTCTTTTGCTTGCATTTTATATGGGCCCAGATCATCTGATCCCTGGATGGTTCGAGATCAGACATACCCTGGAAGATGTGCTGCAGGATTTCTTGGAATTCCCAACGCAAGGTTCTGTGGGAATTGTCTGGAAGTTTGAACTTCAGATGGGCAATTCTCCTCCTCCCTGGAATCCCCTGAAAAAGTCTCCAACTCTGAGTTAGAGTTGGAGACTTTGAACAGTTCCAACTCACTTACCTGCATAGTCACCCAGGAAATGTTAGACAGAAAAAACCTAGTCTAGCTCCTGGGTAATTATACAACTGACCCTCCACCCCACCCCAATCACTCATACTGACTCCCTTGACTCCCCACCGACCACCGACTCACCCCCATGACCTGACCTGACTAACCCCAACACAACCTGACTAGACCCCAACACCCAACCTGAGGCAAGGAAAACAACCCTGACTAGACCTGACTAGCCCCTGACCCAACCCGACTAGCCCCCAGCATGACCTAACTAGCCCCCACCACCTGACACCTCTCTTGCTGACCCCAGCACCCGACTTCCCCCAGGTCCCTGACCTGAGCTGACTAGCTCTCGACCCAACTTGACTAGCCCCCACCACCGGACTACCATTCCCCCCTGCCCACAACCCAACTTGTCTAGCCCCTGACCTGACCTGACTAGCCCCCACAACTTGACTACCTCCCTGACCTAAGTTGACTAGCCCCCACCAACCGACTACCCCAACTCAACATGACTAGCTCCCACCACCTAACTCTTCTCCCATCTGATCTGACTAGTCCCCGACCTTACAACAGCTCCCGACCTTCCTACTCATTCACCTACCTATCATGATAGCCAACTATCACCCTCACCCTGCCAACCTACCTTCCATGCTACCACCCTACCCACATAATGCCCTACTCAGCTGCTACCCTATCTATCTGTCACCTACCTCATTCCACTCTACTATCTCACTCACCTGCTATCCTATACACCTACCACCCTATCCAATTGTAATGCTGCCACCCTACCCCCCCTTATCCACCCTAATCCCCTTATCCACCCTAATCCCCTTACACACTTACAAGGAAACAGGGGTTCTGATCCTGAATGGAAGATTCAGGCCATAATGTGGAATCTTATGCAATAATGTACATGTCTTATACTAAGTTCTGTGTTGTGATTTGAACTTCCATTTGGCTTTGCCTGAAGTTGCAGAATTTGCAAAGTTTGAACAGTCATTCCCATAACTATTCTACCATAAAGAGGCAAATAAGTACAACAATATGTATTTTGATTAACCAATTTATTGAATAAAAATAATGCTAACTCTGTTACTTGTGTATCACTCTCCAGAGGACCAACACTCACCTCACTTACTCTTTTCCTTTTTAAATACCTGTAGAAACTCTTGCTATCCATTATTACGTTTCTAGCTAGCTTCCTCCCATACTCTAATTTCTTTCTCCTGATTAACCTTTTAGTCATTCTCTGCCGTACCTTATATTCTGTCCATCCTCTGTCCTGCTACTCATCTTTGCAGAGTTGTATGCTTTTTCCTTAAGTTTGATGCTTTCCTTAACTTCTTTAGTTAACCACGGATGGTGGATCCTCCCCTTCGAATTTTTCTTTATAGTAGGAATGTACTTATTCTGAATACTCTGAAATATCCCCTTTATTGTCTGCCACTGCTTCTCTATTCATCTATCCTCTAGCCTAGTTTCCCAGTTCACTTTAGCTAGCTCAACTTTCATCCCCACACGCTTGCCCTTATTTAATTTAAGATACTAGTCTTAGGCCCACTCTTCTCCCTTTCAAGCTGGAAGTAAAATTCAATCATATTGTGGTCGCTGCTACCTAGGGGTGCCTTTACTCTGAGGTCATTAATTAATCCTGTCACATTACACAATACCAAGTCTAATATAAGCTGCTCTCTGGTTGGTTCCAGAACATGCTGCTCTAAGAAAGTATCTCGAAAGCATTCCAAGAATTCCCCATCCAGGCTACTATTGCCAATCTGATTTTTCCAGTTTATATGTAGATTAAAATCACCCATAATTATTGCCATCAAGCACACAATATTTCCTATTGAATACTTTGTCCTATAATTTGGCTGCTGTTAGTGGGCCTGTAGACCAATCCCACTAATGACTTTTTTTGCCTACTATTCCTCATCTCCACCCAAACCCTACATTCTGATCTCCTGAACCATGGTCACCAAGGCCCTCTTTGATTAACAGTGCTACCCCTCCAACTAGCTTCCTATTCATTAATGGGATCGCTGGCTAGAGCAGCATTTATTGCCCATTGTTCATAGAGCATTTAAGAGTGGTTCTCATGTTGATGGGTTCAGCCAATTAACAGTGCAGTGCTGAAATCATGTTTATGTGAACAGGTAGCATGCTGCCTGCAGGCTAGACCACATAAGGACAGCAGACTTCCTTCTCTAAAGGGCATTTGTGAATTTACAACAACCAACAATGGTCATTCAAGATTGTTTTACTGAATTCAAATTCCACCATCTGCCATGGCAGGATTTGAACCCAGGTCCCCGGAGCATTACCCTCGGTATCTGGATTACTAGTCCAGCGACAATACCACTATGCCATTACCTCCCCTTGTGACGGGTGATTAACCTGCATCCTTTGATTGTGATGCAGGCAGCACAACAACTTCATGCTATCTTTTCACATAAACGATTTCAGCATCAAGCCAGCACTGACTGCAGTGTTAATTGGCTGCACCCATCTGCACGAGAACCACTTAAAGTTACCCTGCACTGCTTAAAGCTAACCTGATATTCTTAAAAGGGAGATGCATTGTGGCCGTAGCAGGTGTTTGCAGCCATGCAGGAAGTGAATCGGACCTGGGAAACATTGAAGAATGGCACAATATGGGAGAAAATGGGCTCCAAGGCTTTTGGATGCTGCACTGGAGGCCGTGTGAAGGAGATGGAAAGGAGGAGAGATGTGCGTTATTCATGGGGGCCAGGAGGTCCTACAGATACAGGTTCAGAAGGAAATGAGAGCAGGCTGTCATCGAGGCCAATCTAGGAGTTAAGCCGCGAGAACCTGGATGCAGTGTCACGAGAAGTTCAATGAACTCACATGAGTTGCAAAGGTCAGTGAATACACCTTCAAATTTCATTTCCTACCATCTGCACTGCTAGCCATTGCTCAAACCTTCACAGTGCCATCACTCACTTACCAGTCATCTCTATCAATCAGGACTCACAGTCATATATTCCACCATATGCTCTACCATATGCTCATAGATTTAGCATTGCTGTAAGCCTTATATTCACAATTCACAGGTTGAACATACTGCCAACTATTCCACCAGGATAGCCACATAACCAAAGCAGATTCATGACACTCACTGACACACTTCCCTCTCTCTTGCAGGACAAAGTGACATACAACCAGAAGTAGCAGCAGTTAACCAGAAGGGGATAGGAGTGCCGGCATGTTCCAACTCTCATCAAGGAGAAGATGCTGGCCATTATCGGGATGACAATTGTTGAAGCCAAAGCCAAAATGGAGAAGGTTTATTTGGGAAGGCACAAAACACATAGAGAGACTTCATCGGAAACATGCAGATGTCAGAGAGAGCACACATACCTCCCAAACAACTCATTTACCTTATCCTTCAAGCACCAATTGCCCAGAATGCGGCAGTGTCTACAGATCATACATTGGACTTAACAGCCATTTCAGAAGCCGCCAAACCAGAGTGGAAGAAAGTCATCCTTGATTCCAAGGGACTACATGAAAAGAAAAAGGTGGGGCTGGAAACAATTAAGTTGACAGTATCTTCATACCAAATTCTCCTTATCAATGTCCACCTTCCCCTTATCCCATACACACTTTTTAAAAATTCTTTCATGGGATGTGGGCATCACTGGAAAGGCCCACATTTGTTGCCCATCTCTAATTAGCCATGTGACTCCAGAACTACAGCAATGTGGTTGACTCTTAGCTGCCCGCTGAAATGGCCTAGCAAGCCACTCAGTTGTGCTCTTCTGCCTTACAAACTGCAGATGGTGTAAGCATGCACCTCTTGCATTCCCCACAAACACCCACACCCTACCACCTCTGCAGCACAACCTTACCCTTTGTGCCTTCCTCCTTTCAGATACCCAAGAAGTACAACCTGCCCAGGCAGTGGAGGAACAGCAAGAAGAAAGTGACAATTAAAAAAAATGCACCATCATTGAAATTCTCACTCACTGCCATCAACTGAGATGCAGATCCTACATGTAATTTAGAAGATGGTATGGAGGCGAGATCTTTACACGATGAAACACCAGACTGGCAATCGGGGCAGGAGCAGGGAAAGTAAAGTGCAAATTGACTGGACAGCAAAACTGCACACAAGCTCTGCTTCAGAGGACTCAGATGAGCACTTCAATGGGACAACCTGGAGAAGAATGAATGCTCATAGGTAGGCACAGTTAAATGAGTGGTGCATTGAGAAACCTACCAGAAAGCTTGTGGGCAATGTCAAGGATCATAGAGAAGTCTGACACCACAGGACTTGGTATCAAGCTTGAAGCCGATCCTTTCCATCATAGAAGTAGTGGCCAACTCTGTTCACACTCTTGTGGACCTAACCATGCAGAACTGAGCCATCTACAGGATGCACTGCAGCAACTACCCAAGGCTTCTTTGACAATACATTCCAAACCTGCAACCTTTACCATCTAGAAGGAAGGGAGAACAGCATAACCAGCAAATTCTCCTCCCAAGTCGCAAACAATCCTGACATGGAAATATATTGCTGGTCCTTCATCATTGCTAAGTCAAAATTCTGGAATACCCTCCTCGTAGTAATGTGGGAAGGACTGCAGAGGTTCATAAAGGCAGTTCAAAACCACATTCTCAGGGGCAATGAGGAATGGGAAATAAAGGCTGGCCTTGCCAGTCCTGCTCACAGCCCATGAAAATCTACCTCAAATTTTGATATCTGCTGAGTACTGCTAGGGTTCCTCCACAGTGTTCCAGGCAGCCACTCCTCTTTCTGCACTCAAAGTCTCAAGATTCCCATCCTAGCCTCTCCAATTATTTCCTTCTTACCCATCCTCAGTGCCTACAATATCACTTTTTTTTTTACTGTACTGGATCATCTACTTAAATGTGAGAATCATTATATAAGTTTATGTTCTTGTGGCTGTAGTGTTGATTCCTGTTGATATTAAGATCAGTGTTATTTAGTTTTAATCTTGATGGGAAAGACAAAACAGTGATATGGCAATGTATGAAAATATGGAAATATTCACTGAGGCAGCTAATTGGAATCAATAATTGATTTAAATATGGATATTTAAATGATGTAACACACTCAGCAAAGTACTTTGTGCCACTATATTGATATTTTTGGAAAACAGATGGCAAGTATATTAAATGTTGAAAATAATGAGAAATGTGTTGTTAATTTAAAGGATTTGTTTCAAAACATAATCTAGAGCAATTTTCGGTCTCACATGAAACCAAACAAATACCATTATGATATTAATAAAATCATTAGTTGAGCCTATATTTATTAATATTCTTCACCTATTAACTATAGTAACATCTGCATACTAAAATTTAATAGGTGAAGGTACGTCCTGTGCTTTACAATGGCATGGCATGCTTATATTGCATTTGCTACCATACACAAAGTACTAATGACCTATGCATTCTGTGCCTGAACATAAAAGCCATGGCTAAAATAAGAAACATGAAGTCTACTGCTAGATTAGGTTGTTGATCAAGCGAGCTTTTTGTTACACTCAAATAGAAGGTTGCATGGAAATGTAACCACAATTTCAGCATTTGTGCACGATGGCACTGGCAGAGTAAGAAGGTAGGTTTTGGTGAGGCCACCTATTATAAAGAGTTAATGTGATACCTGCACAACTTGAACTTAGGCATAGGGGGCATCTTAATTTTAATGTCCTACTCTGTCCTTAATCTTGGACTGGTCTCCTCCTTCTTCATGTTCTGATATCTTTGTATAACAAAGTCTCAGCTTTTGCAACAGATGATGGTAATCTTGAACATCCTAGGAGGGAAATAGTGTTTTGCTCCACCCGATCTATCAAGACATATGAAACTCTGCTTCAAGGTGCCATTTTCAAGATCCTGGTGATTGCCTGGGCTCCGTGTCTGTCTATGGCTGTTGCAAGTGTCACATTAGTTAAGGATGAGGAAGATAGACTTAGGGCACGATTTTTATAGAGTCAGGAAAACTCCATAGAGCTTTAAAAACAGTGGGAGAGACCCGGATGTAGCAGTCCCAACCCCATTTCTGACAGATCAATTTTTTGCCAGCAGGGAGAAAGGTATGATTCACACAGATGGGAAATCCAAATTCAGCAGCGCCATTTGAACTTAGTGCTGAGTTCAAATAGACCCTAGTTTGGCTGGCCCAAGGGCTTAACACGTAGTGAAGGAGTCAAAAATTGGTGGAGTAGACATAAACACTCCCAAAGGGCAGATAAGTTCTGTTTAAATGCCATGAGCTGAAGTTTTTTTAAATCACCTGCTCTTTAAATGTGGGGAAAAAAATAGGCTTAAGCTGTCAGTGAGAGTTAAAACAGCACCATCTGCTGGACTGCTTTTATTGACAGGCCATCTGGTGTAGGCTAGAAAAGATCGTCATCTGTTCATATAGTTGCAATAGAGTTCTTTGTTGACGTTTCCCAAGGACTATTATTATGTCATGAATGCTTGGCTAAGTTTCAACATCTACAATTATCTCAGTAGGGGGTTCTGAGTTCACAGTTTGATTGACAATTTAAAGAAAACACAAAAGGATTAGCTGTCTTTGATGTGGGATCTGGGTAGCACCACTTCTGACCAAGCTGACTGAGTCCTAAAGGAATAGCTACTGGGCTGGGTTTGTGACAGGTGGTGAGGGAAACAAGAGAGAAAAACTGACTTGACCTTGCCATCACCAAATACTTATCACAGATGCATTTGACCATGATAGTATTTGTAGGGGTGACCATTGCACAGTCCTTATGGAGATGAAGTCCCATCCTCACATCATGTTGAATGGCACTACCACCATGCTAAATGGGATGTATTTTGAGCAGATCTAGCAGCACAAAACTGGGCAACCATGAGATGCTGTGGGCCATCAGCAGCAGCAGAATTGTGTACAACCACAATCTGTAATCTCATGACCTGACATATCCCCTACTCTGCAATTACCATCAAGCTGGGGGATCAACCCTGGTTCAATGAAGAGTGCAGGGGGGCATGCCATGAGCAGCACCAGGCATAACTAAAAATCAGGTGTCAACCTGGTGAAGCTGCAACACAGGACTACTTGAATGCCAAACAATCGAAACAGCATTTAAAAGGCAGAGCCAAACGATGCCACAACCAACGGATCAGATCTAAGTTCTGCAGTCCTGCCACATCCAGTCATTAATAATGGTGGGCAAATAAACAACTAACTGGAAGAGGAGGCTCCACAAATATCCCCATTCTCAATGATCAGTAGTCAAGGATAGGAGGTTGTGACTGTGAGTGAGGCAGGTATGGGGGCCCAGAAGGTAGAAGTGGAGAGGTTTAGCCTTTGTAATTGTCCAACAGGTTCATGATGCTTGCAGCCTGATGAAAGTGGGGCTGCAGAGTGGACAAGTGAACTGACCATGGCACCATGGTACAGGAGGCCATTCAAGCTGGGAAAGCAAATAGAAATGTAGTGGTAATAGGGAAAAGTATAGTCAGGGGGGATAGACACAGTTCTCTGTTGCTGACAGTGAGAGTCCAGAGGAATGTGTTACCTGCCCACTGTCAGCATTTAGGACATCTGTTCAGGGCTGGACAGAAACTTGAATAGGGAGGGGGGGTGGTGGAATCCATTGGGTATGGTCCATGCAGGTACCAATGACATAAATAGGACTAGGGAAGAGGTTCTGCTTAGGGAGTATGAACGTCTAGAAGCTAAATTAATAAGCAGAATCTCAAAGGTATTAATCTCTGGATTATTACCTAAACTACAAGCAAATTGGCATGGGGGAAATAAGATTTGAGAACTGAGTGCCTGGCTCAAAGATTGGTGTGGGAGAAATGGGTTTTGACTCATGGGGCGCTGGCACCAGTATTGAGGAAAGAGGGAGCTGTATCGTTGGGATGGTGTTCACCTGAACCGTGACGGGGCCAGTGCTCTGGTGAGTTGTATAACTAGGGTGGTAGAGTGGGCTTTAAATTAAACATTGGGGGCAAGGGATCAAGTGTGGGAAGATGTGATCCAATTAAAGAGAGAAGACAAGGCGAGAGAGCTAGGTAGCAATAAGGGAAGTGATAATCAGAGCATGGCAGGAAGGGACAGAGTGTACAAACTTAAGAGTGCACCAGCAGATAAAAATGGTAAAAAGATAGACTTAAAAGCTCTGCATCTTAATGCAGGTAGCAGTCATAACAAACAAATGAATTGACAGCTCAAATAGAAATAAATGTCCATGATCTTATATAGCTGCAAGATGACAAAGGCTGGGGCATGAATATCCAGGGGTACTTGATTCTTCAGAAAGACAGGAAAAGGTAGAAGGGTAGCTCTGTTAATTAAGGATCACATTAGTACCATAGAGAGTGATGACCTTAACTCTAAAGATCAAGATGTAGAATGAGTTTGGGTAGTAATAAGAAATAGTAAAGGTAGGAAGTCACTTGTGGGAGTAGTTTACAGGCTCCTTAACAGTAACCACACTGTAGGATGGAGCATACAAGAAGAAATAATGGAGAGGCTTGTGAGAAAGATACGGCAATAATCATGAGTGATTTAAATCTACATATAGATTGGTTGAATCAGATTGGCAAAGGTAGCTTGGAAGATGAGTTCAAAGGGTGTTTTTGGGACAATTTCTTAGAGCAGCATATGCTGGAGCCAACCAGAGAGCAGGCTTTTCTAGATCTGGTAATGTGCAACGTGACAGAATTAATTAATGAGCCTCATATTAAAGGCCCCCTAGGTCGCAGTGATCATAACATGATTGAAATTCACATTCAGTTCGAGGGAGAGAAGAGTGGGTTTACGACTAGTGTTTTGAACTTAAATAAGGGCAATTATGAGGATATGAAAACAGAGTTGGCTAATGTGAACTAGGAAAATAAGTGAAGGGGTAAGTCAGTACAGCTGCAGTGGCAGACAGTTAAGGAGATAGTTGTGACATTCAGCAAAGATTCATTCCAGTGATAAAGAAAGGCTCTAGGGGAAGGACGTACCATTCATGGCTAATTAAGGAAGTTAAAGATAGCATCAAATTGAAAGAAAAAGCTCACACTTCCATAAAGATTAATGGCAGGTTAGAGGATTAAACAAAAATTAAAAAAAACAGCAAAGAATGGCTAAAAAGAAAAGAATGAAGAAGAAATTAGAGTGCGAGAGAAAACTAGCTAGAAATATAAAAATATAGTAAGAGTTTCTACAGGTATTTAAAAAGGAAAAGAGTAAATAAAGAGAATGTTGGTCCTCTACAGAGTGAGTCTGCAGAATTATTAATGGAAAATAAGGAAATGGTGAATGAATTGAACAGGTATTTTGTATCTGTCTTCACTGTAGAGGAGACAACAGCATCCCAGAAATAAGTGTGTATCAAGGGGTGAAAGGGAGAAAGGAACTTTAAACAATTACAATCACCAGGGAAAGGGCATTCAGAAAATTATTAGAACCAAAAGCAGACATGTCCCAGGTCCTGATGGACTTCATCCTAGGATCTTAAAAGGAATAGCTGCTGAGAAAGTAGATACATTGATTTTAATTTTCCAAAATTTCCTAGATTCTGGAAAGGTCCCATCAGATTGGAAAATAGCAAATGTAACTCCTCTATTCAAGAAAGGAGGGATACAGAAAGCAAGAAAATACATGCCAGTTAGTTTAACATCTGTCACAGGGAAAATGCTGCAATTTATTATAAAATTATAGAGAAGCATAGATAGGGTAGACAGGAAGGAACTTTTCCCCTTGGTGGAGAGGTCAATAACCAGGGGACATAGATTTAAGGTGAGGGGCAGGAGGTTTAGAGAGGATGTGAGGAACAATTTTTTACCCAGAGAGTGGTGGGAATCTGGAACTCACTGCCTGAAAGGGTGGTAGAGGCAGAAACCCTCATAACATTCAAGAAGTATTTGGATGTGCACTTGCGATGCCATGGCACTCAAGGCTATGGGCTGAAGGACCCTTTTCTGTGTTGTAGACCTCTATGACTCTATTATTACGGATGTTAAAGCAGGATATTTAGAAAATCTCAGTGCAATCAGGCAGAGTCAACATGGTTTTGTGAAAGGGGAATCATGTTTGACTAATTTATTAGAGTTCTTTGAGGACTAACAAGCAACGTGGATAAAGGGGAACCTGTAGATGTTGTGTACTTGGTCTCCTTATTTAAGGAAGGACATTTAATTGGCACCCCATTCACCACCTTCAACATTCAGTCCCTCCAGCGTCGATTCTGAGTGGCAGGAGTGTGTACCATGAACGAGACGCATTGCAGCAACTCACCAAGGCTCCTTTGATATTACTTTCCACACCCATGAGTTCTACCTGCTAAATGGGCAAGGGCAGCGGGTGCAACACCTGCGAGTTGCCCTCTACTCTACACCCCATGGCTGTCCCTTGACTGTGGCTGAGTGAGAATCTTGCAGTTTTCTCTCTAACAGCACAGCACATGGAGTGAAGGGGTTCAAGAAGGCATCACCCCACCACCTTCTCAATGCATTGAAGGATTAGCAACTAAAATGTTGGTCTAGATAATGCCGCTCACATCCTATGACAGAATCACAAAATGACTGGTGATATGGGTTTGGAGTATTATGCCTTCTTGAATAAGGGAAAGTAAAGTTGAAAATGTTCCTTTCCTTCAACGTTATCCAGTGAATCAGACTAGCATGTATCCACACCCTAATGTCAGAGGGAGAAAATGAAAGTGCAGAGGAGAAGTAACAGGCTATACAGTGCTATATTCTCTTCACCCTCCTAGCAGTTGAGAGATATACAAGGGAAATAGGCTAACGTAAATGTAAGACCAATCAGTAGAAGGTTCACTTACCCTAGTGGAGAGGATGAGAGCATTGACCTGTTTCCTGCACTATAGGGCAGTCCTCCTCTGGACCCCACGGGCGCTGACCACCCTAGTGACCATCTCCCAGGCCGGTGTGATCAGCTAAGATGGCCTTCTGGAGCCATCACTGGGGAAGCAGTCCCGTCTTTCCTGCACAGCCTCGAGGAGATGCTCAGGGAGGCATTATTGAAACGTGGAGCGGATGTTGCTGCCTTCTCCTGCTCATCCATCTTCCAGGATTGTGGTGCCATTAATGAAGGCCTGTCTGAGTGCCTTTTAAATATGGCATCTGGACATGACAGCATGGTGGCCAACTTCCTACCCGCCCCACCGTGAGATTTGACATAAATCTTGCAGCTGCATAATAAATGAGCTCAACATTGCATGATTGGGCCGGTTTACCCACTGCACTCTGTGACAAGAGTCCCTCTAACTTCCCGCCCCCTGCCACGGGATTTAGTCCTGAGCAGAAGATTCTACCCTCAATTCACGCTAGTATATTACCCCCAATCCCATGTGTTCTAATTTGGCTTACTAACCTCTTGTGTAGGACCTTATCGAAAGCCTTCTAAAAATCTAAATACACTGCATCAATTAGTTCCCCCTACATACGAACATACAAACATTCAAATTAGGAGCAGGAGTAGGCCATTCGGCCCCTTGAGCCTGCTCCACCATCCAATAAGATCATGGCTGATCTGGTTGTAACCTCAACTCCACATTCCCTACTACCCCGAATAACCTTTCACCCCTTGCTTATCAAGGATCTATCTAGCTCGGCGTTAAAATTATTCAAATACTCCGCTTCACTGCCTTTTGAGGAAGAGAGTTCCAAAGAATCATGACCCTCTGAGAGAAAAAAATGCTCCCTATCTTTGTCTTAAATGAGCGATCCCCTATTTTTAAACAGTGGTCCCTAGTTTTAGATTCTCCCACAAGCGGAAACATCCTGACCACATCCAACCTGTCAAGACCCCTCAGGATCTTATAAGTTTCAATCAGGTTGCCTCTTACTCTTCTAAACTCTAGTGGATATACGCCTGGCCTGTTCAACCTTTCCTCATAAGACAACCCTCCCATTCCTGGTATTAGTCTAGTAAACCTTCTCTGAACTGCTTCTGATGCATTTACATCCTTCCTTAAACAAGATGTACACAGTACTCCAGATGTGGTCTCACCAGTGCCTTGTACAACTGAAGCATAAACTCACTATTTTTGTATTCAATTCCCCTCGCAATAAATTATAACATTTTATTTGCTTTCCTAATTACTTGCTGTACCTGCATACTAGCCTTTTGTGATTTGTGCACTAGGACACCCAGATCCCTCTGAATCTCAGAGCTTTACAATCTGTTTACCATTTAGATAACAAGCTTCTTTTTTATTCTTCCTGCCAAAATGGACAATTTCACATTTTCCCACATCATATTTCATTTGCCACATCTTTGCCCATTCACTATATCTCTTTGTAGCCTCCTTACATCCTCTTCACAACTTACTTTCCTACCTAGCTTTGTGTCATCAGCAAATTTAGCAACCATTCCTTCATCCAAGCCATTTACATAAATTGTAAATAGTTGAGGCCCTAGCACTGATCCCTGTGGCACATCCTGCCAACCAGAAAAATACCCATTTATGTTTCCTGTTAGCTAGCCAATCTTCTATCCATGCCAACATGTTACCCTCTATGCCATGAGCTTTTATTTGCTGCAATAACCTTTGATGTGGCACTTTATCAAATGCCTTCTGGAAATCTAGGTACAGTACATCCACCGGTTCCCCTTTATCCACAGTGCATGTTACTTCCTCAAAGAACTCCAATAAATTGGTTAAACATGATTTCCCTTTCTCAAAACCATGTTGACTCTGCTGATTGCCTTGAATTTTTCTAAGTGCCCTGCTATAAAATCTTTAATAATAGCTTCTAACATTTTCCCTATGACAGATGTTAAACTAACTGGCCTATAATTTCCTGCTTTCTGTCTCCCTCCCTTTTAGAATAAAGGATTATATTTGCTATTTTCCAATCTCATGGAACCTTCCCCAAATCTAGGGAATTTTGGAAAATTAAAACTAACGCATCAACTATCTCACTAGCCACTTCTTTTAAGACCCAAGGATGAAGTCCATCAGGACCCGGGGATTTGTCAGTGCATAGCTTCAATAATTTCCCCAATACCACTTCCCTGGTGTTTGTAATTTTCCTGACCTATCCCTCCCTTCCATTTCCTGATTTACAACTATTTCTGGGATGTTACATGTATCCTCTATAGTGAAGACCAATGCAAAATATCTGTTCATTCATCTGCCATTTTCTTATTTTCCATTATTAATTCCCCAGACTCACTTTCTATAGGACCAACGCTCAATTTGTTAACTCTATTCTTATTTAAATATCTATAGAAACTCTTAATATCTGTCTTTATATTTCTAGCTAGCTTTTCCTTGCACTCTAATTTTTAATGCCTTATTAATCTTTTTGTCATCCTTTGCTGTTCCTTCTATTCTATCCAATCTAATGGCCTTCTACATATCTTTGCACAATTATATGCTTTTTCTTTAAGTTTGATATGATCTTTAACTTTTCTAGTTAACCACAGAGGGTGGTTAACTTAGAATTTTTTTCTCATCCGAATGTATCTATTCTGTGTATTCTGAAATATCTCGTATATTCTGCTAGTCACATCCTCAATCTGCCAGTATGAATGGAAAGCAGTGCTTACAGGAGTACATCTTGGACAATAGTGGACATTTAGGTTTTTTTTTACACAGAAGTGTTGCCCCAGAAAATATTGGAAAAAAATCACCTTCTTTGAATGATTTTTTCAACATATAAAAGGAGACTGGGCAATGTAAACAGCCAGAGTTGATTGGAATGGTACCAGAACTGAGAAATCATACTTATCAGGAAAGACCGAGCAGGCTGGCGTTCTTTTCTCTAGAAAACAGATGACTGAGGGTGAAATTCTTTGATAGGGTAAGCATAAAAGTTGTTTCTACTTACGAAGATGACCAGACTAGGGTCCTTAAATAAAAGATAGTCATTACAGATCCAATAGTGAATTCAGGAGAAAATTATTTACTCAGAAAGTGGTGAGTGTGTGAAACTCTCTACCCAAAGGAGTAGCGGAGGCAAATAGCATAGATGCATTAAAGAGGAAGCTTGATAAGCACATGAGGAAGAAAGGAAATAGAAGGATATGCTGATGGAATTAGATGAAGAGGTGTGGGAGGAGGCTCGTGTGGAGTATAAACACCAGCATGGACCTATTGAGTGGAATGACCTTTTTCAGTACTGTAAATCTTTTGCAGATTTCTTTCTTGATGCCTCCCAGCCTCTTTCCTCCTTCTAAAACTTAAAATTTAAATTGTTCTTTTGTCTTCTCCTACTGGCCTTTCTTAACCCACTCATGGGCCTTCTAGGCTGTTTTTTGTAAACTTATTATTTACTTCAACATATAAAAATACATTACAGTGCCCCATGGTGGTGTTTATAATGTACAATATTACTTAAAGTACCAGGCTGCTGCAGCTAGTTTGCCCATTTGTCCAATCCTACTAGCTGTGCCTGATGTCCTCAGTTCCCGATGTGGTAATTCCAACTGTGACTCTGGCCCACAATGTGTCTGCTCCTGAACAGATATTCACTCGTTCTGTTCAGTTGTTAAAAATGTAAGACTTGATTAGTTCCTTTTTTTAACATTTGTGATGAGTGGCCATTTAAAAAAATTCTGCTCCATTTTGAAAAAGATACACAACCGCTGACTACATTCCCTTCAAAACATATGTGGTGTAGCCCACTTAGTTGTTGAAGGCCAATTCCACTGTTTTTTTTAAAGTTATTAAAAGTGACACTGCTCAGCATTTTAAATATATGTAAGACATATATTTAAAAGCACCTGATGCAGCATTCTTGCTGCTAATTCCTGCTCTGGCCTTTCATGTGATTGTTCCTGCCAAACACACATTGGCCTTGGCTCCTGATGCAGCTTCTCTGGTCAATATTTGACAGCCCCTTTCCCTGTTTACATTGGCCCAGTTCTGTTTGCTTTTAAGTGTTTAAGAAAATCATTTTGATTTTTTTTTTAAGAGGAGAAAGTCTATTATTTTTGTGTGGAGATGCATATTTCTTTTCATATAGTCCTCAGGGCTTGCTTTCCTGCATTCCTCTTCCCTCTCACTCTCTCTATTTCATCTTCCATCTCTGCTTTTCCTTTCCCTTCCTCTTCCTTTACATCTCTTCTTCCCTCATACCAAATTTCTCCACCTCGCTCCCTCACTCCCACCCCCATCTTTTCCCACCTTCTTGCAGTTCTCCTTCACCTATGCCCCAGTTAACCCCACCCAATAATGGAGCCTTACCTGAAGACTACATTTGTTTTTGAATCCGTGTGCCAAACACCACAGAAGATGAACAAATTAAATAATAACAAAAACCTTTGTCTGCATGTATTTCTTGTCAATTTTGTTCTATCATAAACTATACATGTTCATGTTTATACTAGAAGAGGTAATGAAAATACATCAATTGGAAAATCTGGCTATCAGGTTGTGAAATCTGATTCCACAATTTTCTCAATGTGTTTTAATTTTTTTCATCCGCCAATTTTCCCCTAAGTAACTGAAAATTCTAATGTCTGAAATAAATGTTTAACCAAAAGAAACATTTCTAGAATTGCATATTTCATAAAAACATGATTAAATGTATCTGAAGTGTAGTTTAGTGTCTTTATTAAAGTCTTCACTTGAAGACCTCAGTCCTGTCATTGAGATTGTTAATGCCATGGTCACAATTTCTCTGCTCCCCTCACTCACTCTAACCACTCTTCCTCTGAACTTGCAGCACCCCATTCTCTTAGGTCCAACCTTAACATTGTAATTGAACCACCTTACAGAGGTGGTGTTGTTTTCTAGCGTACCGACTACTACCTAGTGGAGGCCAAATGCCAACTCTGTGATACTTCCTTCTACCTCCCATTGGGTCATAACCCCACCACCAAGCATCAAGACTGGCACTGAGCTCATCTCCTCCAGAGATGCTCCCCCCACGACCTTCATGGTCTCCCTACCATGAACAGCACGCTTCTGCTTCCTTCTCAAGATCCACAAACAGGACTGCCATAGTAGACCTATTGTTTCAGTCTGTTCCTGCCCCACTGAACTGATTTCTTTCTATCTCAACTCTATTTTCCCCCCCTTTATCCAATCTCTTCTCACCTTCATCTGTGACTCTTCCAATGCTCTCTGTCGCTTTAACAATTTCCAATTACTTGGATCTAATTGTCTTCTTTTCATCATGGGCATCCAATACCTCTACACCTCCAACCCCACTAGCACGGTCTTCAGGCTCGCCACCTATTCCTTCAATAGAGTCCCAACCTGTCCCCATCAACCATCAAATCCGCTGCCTGCATTAATATGTTATCACATATTTTTAACTCCTCTAACTCCCTCCAAATAAAAGGTGTTTCTATGGGTCCTAACTATACCTGCAGTTCCATGGGATATCTGGAAATGTTATGTTCTAGTTCTATTCAGGTCTCCACCTTCACTTCACCTTGTTTTCTGGTTCATTGATGACTGCATGGGTGTCATTTCCTGTTCCAACCCTGAAATGAAATATTTCATTAACTTTTATTACAATTCCCACCTGCTCTCACCTTAACATGATCCATCTCTCACTCTTCCTTCCCTTCCTCGATTTCTCTGTTTCCATTTCTGGGCATAGGCTATCAACCAATATTTACTATAGGCCCACAGACTCCCACAGCTACCTTGACTACATTCCTCACACCTCACTTCCTGTAAGAAGTCTATTCCATTCTCCCAATTTCTCTGTCCCTGTCATGCCTATTCAAAAGATGCAATCTTCCATACTAACACTTCCAATATGTCTCCCCTTTACTTCAATGAGAATTACCCCCCCCCCCCCCCCCCCTACTCCCAGTGTGATAGACAGGGCCTTCAACCATGTCCATTTCATTTATGCATTTCTGTTGTCACCTCTTCCCCACCTTCCCAGAACCATGGTGGGTTTGCTGCTGTCTTTACCTTCCACTCCACCAGCCTTCATATTCAATGGATCATCCTCTGCCATTTCTGCCAACTTCAGCATAATGCCATTACCAAACCGATCTACCCCTCCCCTCCTGTATCAGCATTCCAAATAGACTGTATCCTCCCCAAAATCCTGCTCCACTCCTCAATCACCCAAACATCCTGTCCCATTCAAACAGCGCTTTTCCATTAAATTACAGGAAGTGCAAATGATCCCTTTTACCTCCTCTCTTTTCACCAGCCAAGGCCCACTTCTTCCAGGTAAATATGTGATTTACTTGTGCCTCTTTCAATTCAATATACTATATTCTGTGTTCACGATGTGGTGTCATCTACACTGGAGAGACCGAATGCAGACTGGGTGACTGCTTTGCAGAAAACCTCTGTTCAGTCCACAGGTGTAACTCAAGCTTCCAGTCACCTGCTATTTTAATTCTCCATCTTGCTCCCACTCTGACCTCTCTGTCCTAAAATTCCTGCAATGTTCCAATGAAGCTCAATATAAACTGGAAGAACAGCATCACTTTTTTCATTCATTCATGGGATGTGGGCATCACTGACTAGGCCAGCATTTTCATTGCCCATCCCTAATTACCCTTGAGAATGTGGTGGTGTGCTGCTTTATTGAACTGCTGTAGTCCATGTGTTGCAGGAACACACACAGTGCTGTTAGGAAAGTAGTTCCAGGATTTTGACCCAGTGACAGTGAAGGAACGGCAATATAGTTACAAGTCAGGATGGTGTGTGACTTGGAGGGGAACTTGCAGATGGTGACTTTCCCATGCATCTGCTGCCCTTGTCCTTCTAGGTGGTAGAGGTTGTGGGTTTGGAAGGTGCTGTCGAAAGAACCTTGGCGAGTTGCTGCAGTGCATCTTGTAGATGGTACACACTGCTGCCACTGTGCATTGGCAGTGGAGGGACTGAATGTTGAAGGTGGTGGATGGGGTGCCAATCAAGCGGCCTGCTTTGTCCTGGATGGTGTCGAACTTCTTGAGTGTTGTTGGTGCTGCATTCATCCAGGCAAGTGGAGAATATTCCATCACACTCCTGACTCATGCATTGTAGATAGTGGACAGGCTTTTGGGGAGGGTCAAGAGGCGATTTACTCTTCACAGAATTCCCAGCCTCTGACCGGCTCTTGTAGCCACAGTATTTATATAGCTGGTCCAGTTCCATTTCTGGTCAATGGTATCCCCGAAGATGTTGATAGTACGAACATACGAACATGTGCATTAGGAGCAGGAGTAGGCCATTTGGCCCCTTGAGCCTGCTCCGCCATTCAATAAGATCATGGCTGAACTGATTGTAACCTCAACTCCACATTCCCAGCTACCCTCGATAACCTTTCATCCCCTTGCTTATCAAGAATCTATCCAGCTCTGCCTTAAAAATATTCAAAGACTCTACTTCCACTGCCTTTTGAGGAAGAGAGTATCAAAGATTCACTTCCTTCTGGGAGAAAAAATTCTCCTCATCTATGTCTTAAATGGGTGACCCCTTATTTTTCAACAGTGACTCCTAGTTCTAGATGCTCCCACAAGAGGAAACATCCTCTCCACATCCACCCTGTCAAGATCACTAAGGATCTTATACATTTCAATCAAGTAGCCTCTTACTCTTTTAAACTCCAGGGAATACAAGCCTACAAGATAGTGGTGATTCAGTGATGGTAATGCCATTGAATGTCAAGGGGAGATGATTAGATTCTCTCTTGTTGGAAATGGTCATTGCCTGGCATGTGTTTGGCATGAATGTTACTTGCCACTCATCAGGCCAAGCCTGAATATTGTCCAGCTCTTGCTGCATACATGGACTGATTCAGTATCTGAGTAGTCGCGAATGGTACTGAACATTGTGCAATCATCCGCGAACATCCCCATTTCTGACCTTGTGAATAAGGGAAGGTCATTGATGAAGCAGCTGAAGATGGTTGAGCCGAGGACACTACCCTGAAGAACTCTTGCAGCGATATCCTTGGACTGAGATGATTGACTTCCAACAACGATAACCATCTTCCTTTGTGCTAGGTATGACTCCAGCCAGAGGAGGTTTCCCTCTGATTCCTGTTGACTTCAGCTTTGCTCGGGATCCTTGATGCCACACTTAGTCAAATACTGCCTTGTGTCAAGGGCAGTCACTTTCACCCCACCCTCTTGAGTTCAGCTCTGCCATGAAGCTATTAATGCATATAATATCATCGGAAAATATTTTTCTTTTAAAATAGAGGCTTAGTCTGTGGGTGTGGCTTAATTGGATTAAAGACAGCCAGTCTGGGTGATGTGTACTAGTTTTGATATGTAAGAGAGATGGAGTGTATTTGCATTTTTTGAATACAGCATTCAAGGAGTGGGGTGAAAACTACCATCTAGCTAACAGACACCAAGCAATATGTTTATATTACTAATGAAATTGGTACTATGAAAGGGGTTTTATTGTTAAAAGGTGGAGTTCAAAGAGGCTGGTGATGCAATGAGAATTTACATTCAATGGGCTGTGCTAGGTATAGCTTCAGCAATTTTGTGTCTATAAAGCAGAGGCAATATAAAATCAAGGGCAGCTGTATGCCTCCAGCTGCCTCCACAGGAACCAAAGTGAAAAGAACCTCATTTTAAATTCGTAAGGTGAAAATGCTTTGCCTGGTGTTTGGTTAAGTCTATGGGTTGATGATGCCTTAATGGAGATTAGCTTGGGAATTTGTTAAAGGTTATGATAGTAGTACTTTGTAGCCATGTATCTGTGTTTAATGTGTTGTGACTTAATAAAATGTTTCATCTGGTTTAATATAAAACCTCTCGAGAACTGGCGGTCTGATTCTCAAATTTAGGGTCCCATCTCAAACATACCACTTAGGAATATAGGCTATGATGGTTGTTCAAAGTTTCCCTCTGGGATTTCTTAAATAACTCAGCTTTACCAACTTCTCGGTCACACAAAGCTCTTTTGTCTATGTTTGGGCCATGGCAGTAATGAGGTTTGGAGCTGAGTGGCCCTGACGGAACCCAAATAGAGCCTCAGTGAGCAGGTTATTGCTAAGTAAGTGTCGCTGGATAGCACTGTTAATGATACTTTCCATCATTTTGCTGATAATCGAGAGTAGATTGATGGGGCAGTAATTAGTCGGGTTGGATTTGTCCTGTTTTTTTTGTGGACAGGATATATGTGGGCAATTTTCCACATTGCCAGGTAGATGCCAGCATTGTAGCTGTATTGGAACAGCTTGGCTAGGGGCACAGCAAGTTCTGGAGCACAAGTCCTCAGTACTATTGCCGGAATATTGTCAGGGCCCATAGCTTTTGCTATATCTAGTGCCTTCAGCCATTTCTTGATATCACGTGGAGTGAATAGAATTGGCTGAAGATTGGCATCTGTGATGCTGGAGACCTCAGGAGGAGGCTGATCTCATATTTCGATTAGCACTTTACAACCTTCCAGACTCAACATTGAGTTCAACAATGTCAGATTGTGACTTCTATTTCCTTCTTATTTCCTTGTTTTGTTTTTCTTCTGTCTTTGGATGGTAGCTATTAAGATTTTTCCATTTACACCGACTTGAGACACATCCTTTGTTTCTTTACTTGCCCCTTAACCACTATCTTTTGCCTTGCATCATCAACACTTTTGGCTTTTAATTACTCTGACTTTCCACCATGAACCTTCCTTTTTATTGTTCCCCTTCATCCCTTCCCAAGCCTCTATACTTCCTGTAAAACCTGTTACATCTCTAAATTATCCTACTTCTGATGAAAGATTATCAACCTGAAAGGTTAACTCTGTTCCTCTGTTCAAAAAAGAGGAAAAAAACTAGTTGCTCATTTTAATCCCACTTTCCGGCACCTGTCCGTAGCCTTGCATGTCCAGGTACCTTTTAAATGAGTTGAACTTTTCAGCCTCAACCACCAATTTAGGCAGTGAATTCCTGACATCCACCACCCTCTGGGTGAAAATGTTTTTCTTCATGTCCCCTCTAATCCTTCTACCAATCACCTTAAATCTATGCCTCTTGGTCTCTCAACTAGGGAAACAGGTCTTTCCTGTCTACCCTATCTAGGCCCCTCATAATTTTGTGCACCTCAATTAGGTCATCCCTCAGCCTCCTCTATTCTAAGGAAAGCAACCCTAGCCTATTCAATCTTTCCTCATAGCTACAATTGTTCAAACCCTAGAAACATTCTTGCAAATCTCCTCTGTAGTCTTTCCAAAGCAATTATATCCTTCTTGTAATGTGGTGACCAAGACTGTACTTATAATTCCAGCTGTGGCCTAACCAGCATTTTATACATTTCCATCATTACATTCTTGCTTTTGTATTCAGTGTCTTGTCCAATAAAGGAAAGCATTCCATATGCTTTCTTTACCACCTGATCCACCAGTCCTGCCACCTTCAGGGGCCTGTGGACATGCACTCCAAGGTCTCTCACTTCCTCAACCCCTCTTAACATCCTCCCATTTATTGAGTATTCCCTTCCTTTGTTTGCCCTCCCCAAATGCATTACCTCACATGTTTATGGATTGAATTTCATTTGCCACTTTTCCACCTGCTCACCCAAACCATTGATATCATTCTGGAGACAAAAGCTATTCTCTTCACTAACAACTATCTGGCCAAATTTTGTGTCATCTGCAATTTTCCTGATCTTGCCTCCCACATTTAAATCCAAATCATTAACATATACAACAAACAGCAAGGGACCCAACACTGAGCCCTGTGGAACGCCACTGGAAACGACTTTCCATTCAGAAAAACATTCATCAACCATTACCTTTTGTTTCCTGTCACTGAGCCAATTTGGATCCAACTCATCACCTTCCCCTGTATCCCATGGGATTTCACTTTTTTGACCTGTCTGTCATGTGGGACCTTGTCAAATGCCTTACTAAAATCCATGGAGATAACATCCACTGCATTACCCTCATCAATCCATCGAAGACACATTTTTCTTGGATGGAATGACACCTATCCTCCTACCCCTTGCATATTTCCGATGTGTGGATGATACGTTTGCTCTTTAAATCTGCAGCTGTGTGTAACAATTCCCTTACATGTCTTAATGGGCTCCATCTTGCAATGAAATTTACCTTTGAAATGCAGCAGTCTAATGAACTCCCCTTCCTCGACTTACTAGTTGAGAAATCTGCCAGGGGGTTTTCTACCACGGTCTACCGCAAGCATACCTTCACTGCTCAATATATGCATTGGGATTCTTACAGTTTCACACGCTATAAGATTGGTCTCATCGGCAAACTTGTGAATAGGGCCCGAGCCATTTTCTCACCAAGAAAGCTTGATGCTGAATTAGGGTGCATCAAAGGCATCCTACAGGATAATGGCTGCCCCGGTCAGATCATTTCACGCCGTATATTATGCAAAATCTTGAACAGTCTTAAGGCCATCACATTCAGCCCTGAAAAGTGCCCAGTCTACCTCAGGTTACCCTGGATGGGCAAGGTACCTCAAAAATTTGAGCAAGAGGTGAAGCTAGCTGTTTCATGCTGCTACTATGCAGTAGCAACACGAGTGGTATTCACCACTAACAGGATGCTGCTGTCAAGCCAAAAAGACATTCTGCCTATCACGCAAAAGAGTAATGTGGTATATGAATTTCAGTGTCAGTGTGATGCTAGGTATGTAGGCTGTACATCCCAAAGGCTAATAGTTTGTGTCAAATAGCATGTCCCAGCTGCTGATGGCAGTGGGCAGGGTACAGACCTTACCCAACCAAAACTCAAAGCACAGTGTCCAACATTAGGTGTGATTCTGTGATTGGACAACATTTGCTAAATAATCCTCAGTGTGCTAAGAATTACGCTGACAACCAATTTAAGATTGTCAGTCGGGCTCATGGTGCAGTGCATTGCGACTTCTGGAAGCTACATATATTAATACACAGGGCCCTGTTCTTTGCGGACAGAAAGAACATGTACACACATTGTGCCTATTTCAGCAAAACAAAATAAGTGACAGCCATTCGCTGACTCATTCCTCAGGTCAATGTCTTGACCAATCAAGGTCAAGCTGCCTGGTTTAAATTTCAAACAATGCTTGGCAGTTAACTGTCATTCACCATCACTGGTGCATTCACCATGGCTATGCCACTTACCAGCAATCAGCGTTCTCTTCACCTACAGTATAAATTGTTGTTTTCCCATTATATTTGTATTTTTGCTAAGTGTCCTGATGAGTGCAAAACAAAAAGCTTAGATATGTCTCTTTTTTCAGCAACACTCAAGTTCTGGGCTACCAAACAACTATTTATCCTCTCTTTGCTTTCCTAGTTTCCTTTTTTGCTTCACCCCTTTACTTTCTATACTCCTCCAGGCTTTCTAGAGTATTAAGCTTTTTCTGACTTCTTTTTTTGCTTTATCTTACCCTGTATGCTTCTGAAGAGTCAGAGGGCTCTAGATTTGGCAGTACCACCCTTTTTCTTTGTGGGGACAGGTCTACACTGTGCCCATAGAATCTCGTTTTTGAATACCTCCCACTGATTTGACACTGTTTTCCGTTTTAGTAGCTGTATCCAGGACACTTTCGCCAGTTCACCTCTCAGCTTTGTAAAGTATGTCTTCCCCTAATTTGGAACTTTTACTCCTGTTCCATCTTTGTCTTTTTCCATAATGATGCTAAATCTAATTGCATTATGGTCATTATCTCCAAAATGGTCCCCCACTGCTGCTTCATCCACGTGCCCGGCTTCATTTCTGAAGACTAAATCCAGAATTGCATCCCCCCTGTCGTGGGGCTTGTTACGTGCTAGAAAAGTTGTCTTCAATGCAGTTCAAGAATTTTGTGCCCTTTGTTGTTCACATGCACCTGCCATCCCTCGCATTCTAAGTGGCAGAAGTCATGGGTTTGGGAGATTCGATCAAAGCCTTGGTACATTGCTAAAGTGCATCTTGTAGGTGGTGTGCCCTGCAGCTATATTGCGCTGGTGGTGGAGTGAATGTTTCAAGTGGTGGGTGGGCTGCCTCTCAAGTGGTTTGCTTTATTATAGAGGATGTCGAGCTTCTTGAGTATTATTGGAGCTGTACTTCTCCAGGCAAGTGGAGAGTATTCCATCACCCTCTGAGTTGTAGCTAGTGCACAGACTTTGAGGAGTTAGGAGGTGCAGAATACCCAGCTTTGGCCTGCTCTTGTATCCACAGTATATATGTGACTGGCCCAGTTAAGTCTCTGATCAGTAGTGGCCCCCAGAATGCTGATAGTGGAGGATTCAATGATAGCAATGCTATTGAATGTCAAGGGGAGGTGGTTACACTCTTGCTGGAGATGGTCATTGCCTGGCATGGTGTGATGTGCATGTTATTTGTCACCTATCATTCTGAGCTTGATGCGGTCTTGGTCATTTTATATTTGGGCCCAGACTGATTCATTATTTGAGCAACTGAGCATGGAACTAAACACTGTTCAATCATTGGTGAACATTTCCACTTCAGACCTTAAGATGGATGGAAGGTGCTTAATGAAGCAGCTGAATATAATTGTACCTTGGACAGTGCCCTCAGGAACTCCTGCAGTGATGTCCTGGGGCTGAGAGGATTGCCTCCAACAACCACAGCCATCTTCCTTCATTCCAAAGATGACTTAGTTGTCCATGGCTAATTGATAGTGTTCTTACCTTTGAGTCAGAAGGAGAAAGGCTCAATTCCCACTCCAGAGACTTAATTACTGTTGTGAAATCTAGGCTGACGCTCTAAGGCAGCACTGTCGGAGGTACTGTTTTTCAAATGTGACGATAAACCAAGGCTCTATTTGCACTTTAAGGTAGATGTAAAAGATCCCATGAAAGTATTTTGAAGAACAGCAGGGGAGTTATGCCCAGTGTGTTGGCCAATGTTTATCACTCAATCAAGGCTGGGATTTTTCAGTCCAGTGGCGGGAATTATTGCGGGTGGGACGGAAAATTTGACAGACTTTGGGCAGGAATTTCTAGTTCTGCGACGGGCAGGTATGGTCATCATCACAGTGCTGTTTGTGTGTGCAAACTGGCTGCTCTGTTTCCAAATTAAAATGATAACCACACTTCAGAAAGCATTTTGGAATGACCTGAGGGTGTGAAAGGCCTGTATAAATGCAAGTCTTTATTTCCAGTCAGTGATGAGCTTTTCCCTGGTTCGCATTGTCTTCAAGTTTACTGATGCTCCTTTGTGCCACACTCAGTCAAATGCTAAAAACAAAAAACTGCGGATGCTGGAAATCCAAAACAAAAACAGAAATACCTGGAAAAACTCAGCAGGTCTGGCAGCATCGGCGGAGAAGAGTAAAGTTGACGTTTCGAGTCCTCATGACCCTTCTGTTCTGTTGAAGGGTCATGAGGACTCGAAACGTCAACTTTGCTCTTCTCCGCCGATGCTGCCAGACCTGCTGAGTTTTTCTAGGTATTTCTGTTTTTGTTTCAGTCAAATGCTGTCTTGGTGTCAAGATCAATCACTTTCATCTCTCTGCTGGAATTCAGTTCTTTTGTCCATGTTTGGACCAAGGCTGTGATAAAATCAGTGAACCTGGTGATTAAAAAGTGCTACCTAGCCATTGTGCGATTTAAAATGCATAAAGAATATCTTAAAACTATGTACATCAAGTCAAGGAGATTACAGATAGCGGTAGAATACAGTTCTGCTGCTGATAGCCCACAGTGCCTCAAAGGACAGCCAGCTTTGAGCTGCTACATCTGTTCTAAATCTATTCCACTTAGCATAGGCAAGTGTAAGTGGAATGAATGTCTAACCGTATTTATTCGGCCTTTGACCACAAAATCCAGGCCAAGGAGATTTGATATTTTCAATTTTGCACATATATAGAAGCCACTGTGTTTAACTGTGAATTTCAATTCCTTTTTAGGTTGTGTATTTTATTTTGTATCTGATATGACAACTTGCATTTTTTTTTAAGTAAAGGCTGCTGAAATCAAGGAAATCAAGTTTCTGATTTACAGGATGAACAGAGATGTGCGAATGCTTTATTGTGGCCTACAAGAGGTACAAACATCAGTCATGGCAAATAACTGGTATCATATCTAGTACTTTGTCTGGGTAGTGCATTTCTGATGAAATTATATCTGGTGCAACACAAAACACAAATGATTTGCTGTGATAAAAGTTATACATTTTATTTTCTTAATAGGTGGATAATCTCTATTGATGTAAAGAATGGGATTGTTAAAAAGTGTAGATATGGATGAGAGATTTTAAACTAGTGCAATTCTCCTCTTCCTCTGTGCTACCCTATAAGAGATCGAATAGTTAAAATTTATTATTTATTAAGAAGTGGAAAATATGGGTGAACTGCAACAATTGTTTATTCTTGTCTGGTGCAAAAGTAAAACAGGAAAGGTGGTCAAACCATGGCTTACAAGGGAAATTAGAGATAGTATTAGATGCAAGGAAGAGGCATACAAATTGGCCAGAAAAAGCAACAGGCCTGAGGATTGGGAGCAGTTTACAATTCAGTAAAGGAGGACCAAGGGATTGATTAAGAAGGGGAAAATAGAGTACGAGACTAAGCTTGTGGGGAACATAAAAACTGACTGTAAAAGTTTCTATAGGTATGTGAAGAAAAAAAGATTGGTGAAGACAAATGTAGGTCCCTTACAGTCAGAAACAGGGGAATTTATAATGGGGAACAAAGAAATGGCTGACCAACTAAATACATACTTTGGTTCTGTCTCCACAAAGGAGGACTCAAATAACATATCAGAAATGTTGGGGAACACAGGGTTTAGTGAGAGGGAGGAACCGAAAGAAATCAGTATTACTGGGGAAATGGTGTTGGGGAAATTGATGGAATTGAAGGCCGATAAATCCCCAGGGCCTGATAATCTACATCCCAGACTACTTAAGGAAGTGGGCCTAGAAATAGTGGATGCATTGGTGGTCACCTTCCAAGATTTTATAGACTCTGGAACAGTTCCTACAGATTGGAGGATAGCTAATGTAACCCCAATGTTTAAAAAGGAGGTAGAGTGAAAACAGGGAATTATAGACCAGTCAGCCTGACGTCGGTAGTGGGGAAAATTCTAGAGTCCATGATAAAAGATTTAGTAGCTGAGCACGTGGAAAACAGTGGCAGAATTGGACAGAGTCAGCATGGATTTATGAAAGGGAAATCGTGCTTGACAAATCTACTGGAATTTTTCGAGGATGTAACTAGTAAAGTTGATGAGGGGGAGCCAGTGAATGTGGTTTATTTTGACTTTCAGAAGGCTTTCGGCAAAGTCCCACATGAGAGATTGGTGTGTAAAATTAAAGCGCATGGGATTGGGGATAGTGTATTGAGATTGATAGAAAATTGGTTGGCAGACAGGGAACAAAAGGTAGGAATAAACAGGTCTTTTTCCAAATGGCAGGCAGTGACTAGTGGGGTACCACAGGGATTGGTGCTGGGGCCCCAATTATTCACAATATATATTAATGATTTAGATGAGGGAACTAAATGTAATGTCTCCAAATTTGCAGATGACACAAAGCTGGGTGGGAGGGTGAGCTGTGGGGAGGATGCAGAGATGCTTCAGTGTGATTTGGACAAGCTGAGTGAGTGGGCAAATGCATGGCAGATGCAGTATAATGTGGATAAATGTGTGGTTATCCACTTCAGTGGCAAAAACAGGAAGGCAGGTTATCATCTGAATGGCTATAAATTGAGAGAGGGGAATGTGCAACGAGACTTGGGTGTTTTTGTACAGTCGCTGAAGGTAAGCACGCAGGTGCAGCAGGTGGTAAAGAAGGCAAATGGTATGTTGACCTTCATAGCCAGAGGATTCAAGTGCAGGAGAGGGATGTCTCGCTGCAATCGTACAGCGCCTTGGTGAGACCACACCTGGAATATTGTGTGCAGTTTTGGTCTCCTTATCTGAGGAAGGATGCTCTTGCTACACAGGGAGTGCAGCGAAGGTTTACCCGACTGATTTCTGGAATGGCGGGACTGACGTTTGAGGAGAGATTGAGTTGGTTAAGATTATATTCGCTCGAGTTCAGAAGAATGAGGGGGGATCTCATTGGAACCTCTAAAATTCTAGCAGGACTAGACAGAGTAGATGCAGGGAGGATGTTCCCGATGGTGGGGAAGCCCAGAACCAGGGGCCACAGTCTAAGGAAACGGGGTAGACCATTTAGGACTGGGATGAGAAGAAATTTCTTCACCCAGAGAGTGGTGAGCCTGTGGAATTTGTTAACACAGAAAGTAGTTGAGGCCAAAGCATTGTATGTTTTCAAGAATGAGTTAGATATAGCTCTTGGGGCAAAAGAGATCAAAGGATATGGGGAGAAAGCGGGAGCAGGCTATTGAGTTGGATGATCAGCCATGATCATAATGAATGGCGGAGCAGACTCGAAGGGCTGAATGGCCTACTCATAGTTTTTACGTTTCTATATCTGGGAAAAATACTTCTAAACTTCCAATAAAGGGGTTGGGGGCTAACAGAATGGCATTTGGATATACAAAGGTTCATTAAGGATAATAAAAACAGAAAATGCTGGAACTGCTCAGTTGGAACGAATTCTGATGAAAGATAACATCTGAAACGGTCTCCGCTGAGGCTGCCTGATCTGGTGAGTATATGCAGTATTCTGTCTTTATTTCAGATTTCCAGCATTCGCAGTATTTTGCTTTTGTAAAAATAATTCACACTTTAGCACAAAAATATGACAACATTCCTCTTGCTTAATAAATTCGCTTCAGTATTGCAATACCATCTACCGCAGTCCCCAAAGGAACCACACACACCAAACATTTAATGGCCAAAAAGTCAGACTAAAACCCATTTAAACACATGGAGGGCCGATGATTTTCCACAGTTCTGAAACACATCTGCCATTCCAGAGTGAACCGAATTTGCAACTGACCCAGAAACAGTTCCCGTTACCTTTACCCTGTGACCTATCGAAGACGTGGGTGCGAACTGCAGTGGTGAATTGTAGCAGAGGGGGTTGCTTATTGATACTTGATGTGTAACAATTGTGGGAAGGTGCGGGCGCGGTTAACAATCCGAGGACGAATCTTCGGGGAGCTCGAGCTCTGGGATTAGAATCTGAGCCCGGGGATTTCCTGCCTCGAGCCACGTCAATCAGCAACAGCTGGGAGTAGCGACCGGGCTTTGACGCGGCCATGGCTCCCATGGGCATCCGACTGTCTCCGCTCGGCGTGGCCGTGTTTGCCTTGCTTGCTGTCGGAGTCCTCTACCATTTCTATTCGGGCTTTCTGGCCGGTAGGATCGCCATCTTCAGAAAACTGCCTGGGACCGACAGGGTCGACCTGAGAGAACTGCTGGCGTTATCGGTGGAAGCCGCCATGCGGGGAGGGGAGGAGGTGAAGCGAGTGATGGAAGGGGGAGAACTCAACGGGAAAAGCAAAGGAAAAACTAAGGAAGGGGCAGATGAGATGCTCACCACCGGAGACTTGCTGTCACATCAGATGATGTATTATTTAATTAAAAATACATTTCCAACCATACAGGTGAGCTCGGGAACACCGATCACGAAAGGCAATGCGGCAGAGAAAAACCAGCAAAACCTGGGGGTTGGGGGTAAGGGGGTACACTCAGCCTTTCATTCATTCGGCAGTGTACTGCATTTTGGTTTATAGCGCTTTTCTCTGTTAAAGTAAATAATCAGAATATTCTGCTTCCTTGAGGAGGTGAATAATTATAGTGGGAACAACTTAAAACACTTAAGCTGTTGTTGGTACTAATTGCAACAATTAATCATGGATGTGTTTTGAAGAGGTTGTCTTTTAAAGTTCTGTAGCCCTCTGATTTTTTTAGACAACGTTTCTTGTTTAAAATAGCGTCGACAGTAACGAGTTAGATAATTCAGAAGAGGTGGCTTGTTAGGAATGCTTTAAAATTAGTAGTTAAAATTAATGTTGGCCATTTTTATTTGGCATGTTACAGTTTGATTTTTGGCGTATACATCACATTCCAGGCCACGTCCATGACTGACCATGTCCATCTATCTCCCATTTGATTGTCGGAGGTGCATTGTTTTAGAGTCATAGCATCATAAAAGTTCTTCCTCACATCACCCTACGTTTGTTCCACAAAACTGTAAATCTATGTCCCCCTAGTTCTTGTACCATCAGCTAGTGAGAATAGCTTGTCTTTGTCTACCTTATTTAAACCTGTCATAATCATGTACACCTATTATATCTTCCCTTGGCCTCCTTTGCTCCAACAAGAATAACCCCAGCTCCTCCAACCTAACCTTGTAGCTAAAATTCCCCATCCCTGGAACCATTCTGGTAAATCTCCTCTGCACCCTCTCAAGGACCCTCACATTCTTCCTAAAGTGTGGTGACCAAACTGGATGCAATACTTGAGTGGTGTACTAACCAGAGCTTTGTAACCGTTCAGCATAACTTCCCTGTTTCTGTACTGAATTCCACTACTTATGAAGCCCAAGATCCAAAATGGTCTGCTAACTACTCTCTCAATATGTGCTGCTGCCTTAAAAGATCTATGTACATGAACCCCAGGCCCCTCTGCCCCTGCATACTCTAGAACTGTGCCATTTAGTCTGTATTGCCTCTCCCTATCCCTTCTGCCAAAATACATCAGCTCTCACTTCGCAGTGTTTTGGCTGCCCAGTCTGCTGGCCTATCAGTGTTGTGTCGCTTTGATTGCTTTCATCCTCACTGTTTGTCACCTCCAAGTTTAGTCTCATTGGCAAATTTTCAATATCTTAGTGGCCCAACACTGAACCTTGAGGAACATCACTGTTCACCATCCTGCAGCCTGAAAAACAGCCATTTATCATGATTCCCTGTTTTCTGTCCTGAAGCCAATTTCTTTCCAAGCTGACACTGACCCTTCTATTCTACGTGTTTCAATTTTATTAACCAGCCTTTATGTAGTACTTTGTCAAATGTTTTTTTAAAATCCAGATAGACAACATCCACCACATTCCCCTTATCCACCAAGTTAGTTATTTTATCAAAAAATACAATTAGATTAATTAAAAATTACCTGTTTTACACTGTACAAATCTGTGCTGGCTCTTAATTAACTCAAACCTCTCCAAATGCCTGTAAATTTTTTCCTTGATTATTGCTTCTAAATCCTTACCCACCACCGATAACCTGGCCTGTAGTTATTAGTAATGACCTTCCACCCACTTTTGAATAAGATGTCACATTTGCCATCTCCCCTGTACCTAGGAAAGATTGAAATGTTATGGCAAACCCTTTTGCTCCCTTCACCGCAACTTCCCTTGCAACCTGGGATGCAAGTTGTCAGGATCAGGTGGCTTATCAGCTCTAATCATAACCAGCCTTTTCAGTACATTCTGCTTCTGAATTTTCACCCATCATTTCTGCTTCTGCCAATATTTTGTCAGCATTTTCTTCCTTAGTAAATAACAATACCAAGTTCTCATTAAGTATTCTAGCCTTGCCTTCCACCTCTAAGCATATATTACAACAATAACTTACCTGCTTTTCTTTGAATAATGCTGTAGGATCTTTAATATCCCCCTGACAGTGCAACACTCCCGTCAGCAGTGTATGGATATTATGTATTTAAATAACTGGAGCGTAACCAGAACCTACAACCTCTGAGTCGGAGGTGAGCATGCTACCACTGAGTCAATCCTGACTTTTTTAGTTTCCTTTTAAACTTTAGTTTTCAAAACCATCTTTGGTATGTAGGGGTCAGTACCTATATTTATAGTTTTAGAAGTTTCCTCATAGTGTTTTGGTATGGCCTTTCCAGGACGCTTTAGAAATTTTAAATGGATTGACACCAGTTTCTGAACAGAAGTTTTTACTTTCTGCCACTAGCCCAGGTGTATAAATTATTATTGATCACGATTAATATTGGTGCTTTGTGCTAGTTTTACTGTAGATAATTTTCTTAAATTCATCATCTGAGATTACTTGTGTAAATATTTCTTTGTACGCTATGACTCAGAGTATGCCTTACAAGCTCAGGTATCAAACAGCAAATCCTTGTTACTGTATTTCAGTTTGTTGGCTATGTCATGTGTCCTCATGTAAGCTTGCTCAACTTTAGAGGCAGTAATACAAAACTGCACTAGTTTGTAGCTCAGGCTGCCAATCAGTAAATGGACAGTTAAATGGACAATTGCATACTATAGATATACAGCAGCTATCCCTCATTATTGTGCTAAACTGCATGTGATCTGGACCAGGTTCAAGTCCATGAATATTAATGTTTATATGGTGGCTCATTGTATTCTAATCAGTCTTTCTGCCATCTATACCTTTCTCTGATTGCTTTAGATGGAGTATCCAATTTGAACAAGATAGATCAAGAAATACTTATAACGGGGGCACGTGAAATTGAAATATATCTCTTAAACTTCAAATATCATTGTAAAACATGTATACCAACAAAACCCATAGGAGACTTGTATTTGAACTTCAACGGTTTGTCCTTCTCTCCAGTATGTGGCTAGACATAATAGCAACAACTACATTCTGGTACTATGTATCAAAATAAGCTGGGCAATTAGCTATGAGTTAATGGCCCAGGACACTTCAGTCAACATATAGTAAGCATGTGGCCTTAACCCCTTATCATGCCAGAAAGTAAGAAACCAAAATCATAACACCGCATACATCAGAAATAAAACTGCTTAATATTTAATCATTGTCTGTGTTTAAGAGTGTCCACTGTTTCTACTTATAATTAATTTGCAAAAGCAAAGGGAATGCAGCAGAAGGTACAAAAGGTGTCCATCTTCCCCATTTTCAAATAGTGTGTCCTTCATGACTGAAAACAAATGAATGCATCTGAGTTTCTTGGAATGTAACAGGTTTTTAGATGAATCAGAGTAGCAATCCTTTGTCCCTTGGTAAATAGTCACTGCATTTTTGGGATAAGTCCCAAATACCCATGCAGTTTAAAGCACCTGTTTGGCCCCTATGCGACAACTACAGATCACTGAAGAATTCTTATAAACATACTGTTTAAGTGTCTGACATGATCAAAGGAACAATCATCTGCAGCATCAAATCAGAATAACAAGTTGAGACTCCCTCAGAAAACTAACAAGAAGTTAATGAAATACTGACTAGGATCTAAATACTCAGCACCTCTCATAACCCCAAATGCCTCAAGTCAATTAATGCTTCAATCCAGACACCTTTATGGAAATTAATTCCAGGATAAAACGAATCATCCCTTTTCTCGTATACTGATTTTTGGAACTAAATTAGTTTGGTATTTTATATTACTTGTATCTACTCTATGTTGACAAAAGTGTCCTGTCTCCTTCCACTGCTTTACTGCAAGATATTGTAATTCCCAAATATAAATTGGCTCAGATTGTTTATTCCAAATATAAATTAAAATGTTACCTATGAAATAAAAGTTCTAAGATTAATCTGCCCCCAGAAAGATCTTCAGATTGTGAAAAATAGCACTTGCATAGAATCATTGGTTACAATACAGAAGGAGGCTATTTGGCCTTTCTTGCCCACGCCAACTCTCTGCAAGACCCACTCGCCTACTCCCATTCCCCTGCCTTTTCCTCTCCAGCCTGCAATTATTTGCTATTGAGGTAATTATTGAATTCTCTTTTGAAAGCCACAATTGGCATCCGCCTCCAGCATGCACTTGGGCCGTAAATTCCAGAATCCAACCATTTGCTGCACTAATATGTTTTTCCTCATGTCACCTAAATCAGCGTCCTCTGGTTCTTGATCCCTCTGCCAACAAGGACTGGTTCACTTTGTTTTCTCCCTCTGCCTCAACAATATTTGATCATGTCTGATTACTATTTGCTTCCAAGTGCATTCTTAATTCCAAAGATTTTGACCCAGTAGAGTTGAAAGAATGACGTTGTATGTCCAAAACGGAATGGCGTTAAGCTGAAGGGAACTTGGAGGTGGCAGTGTTCCTTTACATTATGTTCTTCCTTTTGGTACTCATTGAACCTCCAGTGCTTTGCTTTTTATGTTACCTTTACCCTCTTTTTAAAAGACTTTGGAGTGAATTCTTTTCTCGCCTACTCCATTGTATGAGTTGTAGAAACCCCACTTATGTGCATAAACCAGGTGGGCTTCCACAGAAGTTACTGTGGCACAGCAGGAGAAGCCCTGAGGAATTCAGTCAAATTGTGTAAAATGCACCTATCAGACTATCCCTTGTCAACTTCAGGCAGGTGTTTACGTGTACGTTTTTAAATTACTTTTTCACATCAAATTTTGATTCTCCCATTCCTTTTCCTGCACCTTTACCAGAATTGGAAAGGGAAGAGAATAGAAATGTGGAAAGCTTATAATTTTATCAGAATGTCCCTGGTAGCCTTCCATTTCATGAGATGATGGTTTACGCCTTTGGTGGTCAACTCTGTTAAACATCACCTGGTGGGGCTCAGGAAATCACTCTGGCATGGGAGTCTGTGCCCCACTTGCTGCAAATGGAAACAGTGGGCTGAGAAGGTACAAGTTGCTGGCCTGTGCTTTCTCTGGGCTCTTAGCCAGTTGAGTTTTCCATTTCGCCTTGCCTCCTCCAATGCACTTGCAGACATTCGACCTCCAGAAGTCACTGTCTCGTCGGCGACTATCTCCCAGTTGCCTCTGTCAAAGTCCACCATCTTCGTATCTCACTTGCAGATGTCCTTGTAGCAGAGGAATGGATATCCAGCATGTCATGACCCAATAACCTGTTCATTGTACAGAATATCTTTGGAAGTACAGCTGTGATACATCCAATGAATGAGGCTGAGATAGTACAGACCTCATTGGCTTAGTAATGAGCGTATGCTGATGGAATTAGCTCACTCCAGGAGATAATAGTACCTCAGTATTACACTGGGCTGTACCTTAGCTTTGTGTTCAAATCCTGTATTGGGCCTTCAAACCCACGGGACAGGATTTTACATCCTGCAGGTGGGCGAGTGTACCCTGGACCCAATTGGGCATAAAATAGTGCGTGATGACATCGGGCGAGTGTCCCGACGTCACCGCACACTCATGCGATATTTTGGCTGGCGGGCACATGCCCACCAACAGTTAGAGGCCTATTAAGGCCCTTAATCGATTAATTTAAACTTATTTTTGCTGTCCATCCAACCTTACGTTTGGCGGACGGGTGAATCGGCCAGGTGGCCTTTGATTTTTTTTAGCAAACCACATCCACGGGCGGGATGAGGGTTCCACAATTAAATAAAAAATAAATATAAATTTTGGGGCAGAATTTGTATTCTGCTGAAGTTATTGTGGGTGAGCCCCATGTCGGGACTCTTTTTTTCAGATTTTAAAAATCTGTATTTTTAATTTTAAAATTGTTCAGCTCCCTGCCTTCAGGGAGCCTTCAGTACGCGCTGCCCTGCGCGTGCACAGACTTTTGCGCTCACATTCCTCCTGTCCCCACTGCAGCGCGCGTTTTACGCTGGCTGGCCAGTAATTGGCCATCTCGTGTGAAATCGCGGTCGGAGGCCGATTGCAGGTGGCAGACCGTTTCCCAGCCGCCCCCAGGCCCGTCCGCTGCACCCGCCTGATGTCCTTAGAATCCTGCCCATTATTTGATCCAGTGGCTAGAGTGCTGCCAGCTGAGCCAAGCTTTTCCTCTATAGGAGGGAATTGTCTCTGTATTCAGTTTACTTCTAATTTCCTAATTTTTAAGTGATACCTCCCTATTTTTGAGATGTTCAGCACCTTAAACGGGTTGTTTGGATTAACTTCACCTAAAACATTCACACTTTTGAATTTTTTTATTACAACATGTAAATATCCCTTCACCTCTCACAAGAATAAACTTAGCTTCCTTAAGTTTTCTGTGGAACTTAGATTCCTAAGACCAGATATTTCCTGTTTGCCCTATTCTGCACCTTCTCGGGGACCACGGTATCCAGTACAATACAGTGTTGCCTTTTGATGGATTCTCGAATAGCTAGCATCATCTTTATCTGACTTAAAAAAAAACTAATTTGTAAAGGCTATTAGGTTAAAGCTTTTTTTTTTCAGTAATTAATTGCACTTGAGTATCCTCTCCTCATATCCTCATATCCTTTAATTTCTTCTTTCTTCAGCAATGCTTCCAGTTGTCTGGAACTCCTTTTTGCTGTCTGTTTTGGCTTTCTCTGGTAGATTTCCCCACACAGCCATACAACTTCACCCAAAGAATGCTGTCTAATTTTTCTTACTCACAATTTCCTTATTTTAAGCTGAATTTGTGAATTAAACTTATTTGTTTTATTCTGTTTGTTACATGCATTCTTGTTCAAAACTCCTACTTGGGTAACTGTCACCGCCCTGCCCATATGTGCTGCTGGCCTTTTTTCCTCACATTTTTTGACCTATTGGGTTGAATGTTGTGGTCAGCAGCGACACAAGAAGTTAAAAGCACTGATTATCCTTCACTTTTTTCATTTAAATTTTCAGATGGTGAAATTAAATGGTTACGATTGGATTAAGATAGGAACTAAAGTATCATAAGCTTTGAAAACATTTACATATTTAAAAATGTGGAAATTTTTATCATAGAAATTGACGTTCCACAAAAATAAACTCAGCTTTTCAGGACCAGTGAGGTTGTTCAGCAATAATTATGAACTTAGTACACAATTAAACCACCTCATTTAAAGATGTAACTTTTTCCAGAGATTTTTCATTGACGCTAACAGCGTAAAAGTGGAAGTTTTCATTGATTTACTGATGACTTGGGGATTGTACTCTGGGGACCCCTCAGCAGCGCATCCCTGGAGGAACATAAAATCACTAATCGCAACTTTTGGATTTCAGGGCAGTTATGCCCTTATACGTAGAAACATAGAATAAGAGAAGCAGGAGTAGGTCACTTGACCCATCTAGCCTGTTCCGCCGTTCAATATGTTCTTGGCTGATCCTCTATCTTAAAGTCATATTCCCGTTCTCTGACCACACCCCTTGATACCTATAAAGTCTAGAAATCTATCTATTTCCTTAAATATATTCAGTGACTTGGCCTCCACAGCTTTCTGTGGTAGAGAATTCCATAGGTTCACCACCCTCTGAGTGAAGAAGTTTCCTCTCATCTCAGTCGTAATGGTCTAATCCATTTCCTCAGATTGTGACCCCTTTTCCTAGACCACCCCCAGCCAGAGTAAACCTCATCCCCTGCATCCAGTCTGCCCAGCCCTGACAGAATTTTATTTGTTTCAATGAGATCCCCTCTCATTTTTCTAAGCTTCATTGAATACTAGTTGGCCCAATCTCTCCTCATACGACAATCCTGTCATCCCAGGAATCAGTCTGGTGAACCTATATGGACTCCTAAAGTTGCTGTCCATCTCAGTAAAGTAGTGATATTGCAAAATATGGACCAGTGTAATGCTTACACTCCCAGTTTAGATTTTCCTCTCCAACACTGTGCAACCTTGTGCCTTCCTGATTTGAGTTTTACAGCTGATTTGATTTTTACGGTTGAATTTGTGAATATGGAATTACTCACTTTTCGTATTTTCCTTTCTCGCTGAAAATTTTCCCATCTCCTCCTGAAGGTGTTAGTTTATGCTAGTGTACAATTCCGTAGGTAATAGCAATGCTCCAGAAGCATAGAATATAAGAGCAGAGAGGCTATGCTGGAACTGTATAAAACGCTGGTTAGGCCACAGCTAGAGTATTGTGTGCAGTTCTGGAATCCACATTATAGGAAGGGTGTGATTGTGCTAGAGAGAATGCAGAGGAGGTTTACCAGGGTATTGCCTGGGCTGGAGAGTTTTAGTTATGAGGAGAGATTGGATAGACTGGGGTTATTTTCCCTGGAGCAGAGGAAATTGAGGGGGGACATGATTGAGGTGTATAAAATTATGAGGGGCATAGATAGGGTAGACAGGAAGAAACTTTTCCCCTTGGTGGAGGGGATCAATAACCAGGGGCATAGATATAAGGTAAGGGGCAGGAAATTTAGAGGGGATGTGAGGAAGAATTGTTTCACCCAGAGGGCAGTGGGAATCTGGAACTCCCTACTTGAAAGGGTGGTAGAGGCAGAAACCCTCATAACATTTAAGAAGTATTTGGATGAGCACTTGCGATGTCATGGCACACAAGGCTATGGGCCTAGTGCTGGAAAATGGGATTAGAATAGTGAGGTACTTGTTTGACTGGCACAGACTTGATGGGCTGAAGGGCCTTTTTCTGTGCTGTAAACTTCTATGACTCTCTTTACTTGAGCAAGTGCCAAGACCCTCTCCTTGATAAATATCTAAATGTAGCGTTAGGTGTTTATAGAAGGAAGCCATTGACCCCGATCTTGATGGGAAAGGGTTGCATCTGCGGGGATGGGGCGGTACGTTGGTTGTAGTGGAGTCTCCTGCTGGGAACTCGGCAGCCCCGTGGAGTGAGCGTGCATAGTTTTTTCCTGTAAGTTCCACCCTAGAAGTCATTCTGATTGACAGGCATGGCTTCTAACCAGGAGGGGAACAGGCCACAGTCTCGGGCAAGAAGCCTGCAGTTGCTGCTGAGTGTGTGTGTGTGTGTGTGTGTGTTTTGGGGATGGGATTGCAGTTGCAATCCCTAACTCTGGGCATCTGATTATGGGGTGCCTGGGAGCTTGAAGTGGTCAGGGTAGTACTCCAGCTCCCCTTGATCCACAAGCAAAGCTGTAAAGGTACTTACCTTCTCCCTGAAGCTGTCCTCTTCTCCCTTAAGCTGCCAGGCTTGTGGAACCTGGCCAGCCAGGGTTAAACCTGCCAATCAGCTTATATCTGAGGTTGCTAATCTTAGTAAAATATTAAATTATATCCTTCTTGGGAGAGGTTTGGTTGCCTGCTCCTTGTCCCATCTCTATTAAACTCAGAATTGGACAGGTTGGGCTGTGGTCAGGTTTGAGATTTTATAAAGTTTTAACATCTCACCTGACATCAACACACCTGATTTTGAGGGCTATGATTCAGTCCATTGTGTCTGGCACTTTAAGTCTTCTAATACCAATTGTATTGCCAAGATTTCTCACCATTGCCCTGGGTAGTTTTCTCAGCTTGAATTATTCATCTAATTGTCTCCTAAGTATGTTGTAACAATTATGAGGTTTATAAGATTTATTATATTTTGGCACTTTAATCAGCTTGCCCTCTCTAACCCTCTGTTCTATTAGTATAAGCCCCACTGTTCTGTTTACCTAATATCCTAAGAATGTAAACCCTTCTTCTACAACAGCCCTGAAACTATGCATTGGGGCCGCCTTCAGCCCCTTAACCCGAACAACATGTAACAAAGGCAGAAATATAGAGATTACCTTCCTTGAGCTCTTTTTTTTTCAATCTAGTGTTGAACTCCATAAATGTCCTCTGCAAGACCTCAAGTATATTTTTTATGTATTTCATTGGTTCCAATGTAGACCACCATTTTTAGTTGCTCCCACTCGATTTTCAGACTTTTTATGCCCTTTCCTTTATTTCCTTCACTTTGACAGCAAAGGAAAACAGCATGCCTTTTTGGGTCATGACTGTGAAAAAAATACATTTATTCTCTTGACAACAAAATCTCTTTTTTACTGCTCTCCTATTCTTGTGATCTATTTGTTTTTCACTCTCTGGTAATGTCCACCGTGCTATTATATTGCTCAGGACCACCACACTCTGTTGCTGTCACCGCCTATCTCACACTAGCCGAATACTATTCACTATCTAACAGTTCAAATTGCTCAGCTGACCCTGCACCCTCCACACCGCCCGCCCCCCCCAACTTCTCTCCCCCCCCCCACCTTAAACCAGCTTATATTTCACCCCTCTCCTAACTTAGTTCTGCTGAAGGGTCATGAGGACTCGAAACGTCAACTCTTTTCTTCTCCGCTGATGCTGCCAGACCTGCTGAGTTTTTCCAGGTAATTCTGTTTTTGTCCTGCACCTATGTGCTTTGCCTCCCTCTGCTGCCCCTGACAATGGTCATGTACTTCTCTTAAACACTGGACTTGTGTCCTGAACCATCTACCAGTTTTTGGAGCACGTAATCTGGAAGCCTTTCATCTCTTCTGATGCCTCAGTGTGTGGCTGGTTACTATTGAACACAGGTTTTTTTTTTGCTTCAGAGTATCAATGGCAGATTTCTCTAACTCTCTTCCAACTAGCCCAGAATACCTGTAGTGTTCTTTGTTACTATGTCGAGTGCGATAAGCTAGCTCATCACAGAGCAAAGATTGAATTTCCATCTTCCCACTGTGCAGCTCAACATCACGTCAGATGATGTATTTATCCATTCAGCCAAAAGGGAACCTTGTTTACCTTTTAATAATATATATCCTGCATTTGTATAATGTGACATGAACTGAAGTGCCATAGATGTGAAAAGTGATTAATACCAGGTTTTACTTCGTTAAATGCTTTAATGGAATAGCACACATTGCAACGCTTTTGAAGTTGACTGACAAATCAATTTATGGAAGTTACTGTGACATTTGCATTAGGTATTCTCTGAAGAACGGAATATTGGTGCCACACCAGAGATTGCTTCATGGGATCATGCAATTCCAAAGGAAATCCTGGACAAGGCATCCACAAGTGAAGAAGTCTCTTCTGACAGCATAACGGTCTGGATTGATCCGCTTGATGCCACCCAGGAGTATACAGGTACAATATATATTAATGAATTTTGTGTGCCTGGGAATTAAAAACAATAACGTACACTAATAAAATAGCATTTATTGATTAGAATTATTTACATTTCCCTCTAGTATTCTGGACCGTATGTACGAAAATCATATGATTGAAGTGTTATTTAGGTTCTGTGTTTATTTTCTTAATCAGTGAATTGCCTCTGACGTTGCTCATGGTGAATCTTGAGGATACATTCTGTTTATTCCCTTCTCTATTGTCCTCATGTTGTATTTCTTTCAGTGCTTATTTCTCTTTGTGTGTGGGATTCTTACTCTTCCCCCTCCTCCTCCCCTTCTGTCTGTTTTTCTTCTCTTCTGGTCTCTACCTGTCTGTTTATATCATGTCACCCTTTGGTTGTCCTTCTGTCTTTTAAGATGGGAGAAATTGGGTTTGTGTTGGGGAAGGTAGTATTTTGAATTGTAGGACATTAGGTGTGCTGTGATCTTGATAGTGCCATGAGCTGCTAAGTCATCTTTCAGACTACAGATTGCTACTGTCAGGTGGGAAAATGGGCCTGGGATGGATTTTCTGTTTGTATTTGGATCCTGCAAGAGGTGGGAAGAAATGGGCGAGTTAAGGTAGATCTGTAAATAAAAGGAACTAAAACTTTAAAATAATAAACCAAAATTTGAAAACTTTAAAATTAAAATCAAATAATAAAGATAAAGCAATTAAAATAAAGTAATTTAAACAAACATCTAAAACACATGCTTTGTAGTTAAGAAGCATATAACCTTTAGTTGTCAGTGGTACTAGCATTCAATAAAAACCAGTAAATTGTAGCATACATAGGAAGAAAGTAATTAAAGTAAATTAACTAAATAACATATAAGTTAGAATGGTGGGACAGGTGTGATGTGGGAGCTTTTGGATACCAAGGCAATCCATGAAAAACATGTCTGCAGGAAGTGTAAGCGACTTGAGGATCCCGGATCAGGATTATTGATCTGGAAGCCGAAATGCAAACACTGTGCAACATAAGGGAGGGGGAGAAATACCTGGCTTCTTTGTTCCAGAAGACAGTCAAACCATTTGAAGCGGGTCATCTGTTTTGGTCAGCAGTGAGGGACAGGAGGATGTGACTGTCAGTGAGGCAGGTAATGGGACTGAGCAGACAGTAGTGGAAGAGCCTCAGACTTTGCAATTGTCAAACAGGTTAGAGGTACTCACAACCTGTGTGGATGAAAGTGAAGTTTGCAAGGTGGGTGAGCTGGCTGGCCGTGGCACTGTGGTACAGGAAGCCGTTCAAGCGGGGGGAGGGGGGGGGGGCAGTAAAAAGGAATGTAGCGGTAGTAGGGGATAGTATAGTGAGGGGGATTGACATTGTTCTCTGCAGCAAAGAGCGAGAGTCCAGATGACTGTTGCCTGCCCGGTGCCAGGGCTCAGGACATCTGCTCAGGTCTGGAGAGGAACTTGCAGTGGGAGGGGGAGGATCCAGTTGCTGTGATCCACGTAGGCACCAATGACATAGGTAGAACTAGGAAAGAAGTTTTGTAAAGTCATTATGAGGAGCTGCATACCAAATTAAGAAGCAGAACCTCAAAAGTAATGATAGAACCATAGAACACTACAGCACAGAAAACAAGCCATTCGGCCCTTCTAGTCTGTGCCGAAATATTATTCCGCTAGTCCCATTGACCTGCACCTAGTCCATAACCCTCCAGACCTCTCCCATCCATGTATCTATCTATTCAGAGTATCCAGAATAAGTACATTCCTACTATAAAGAAAACTTCTAAGGGGAGGACCGATTATCTGTGGTTAACTAAAGATGTTGGGGAAAGCATCAAACTTAAGGAAAAAGCATACAGTTCCACAAAGATGAGTGGCAGGACCGATGATTGGACAGAACATAAAGAATGGCAGAGAATGACTAAAAGGTTAATCAGGAGAAAGAAATTATAGTATAAGAGGAAGCTAACTAGAAATGTAAAAATGGATAACAAGAGTTTCTACAGATATTTGAAAAGGAAAAGAGTAAGAAAAGTGAGTGTTGGTCCTCTAGAGAGTGACAGTGGGGAGTTAACAGTAGATAATAAGGAATAAACAAAAGTTTTGCTTCTGTGTTCACTATAGAGGATATAAAAAACATTCCAGTAATAGCTGCAAATCAGGAGGTGAACAGGAGAAAGGAAGTTATCGACCATTAAGGAGGTTATAGCTGGGGACTTAGAGCTCAAGGCAAAAGGGAAGAGTCAGCATGGTTTCACCAATTTATTGGAGTTTTTTTGAAGGAGTAAACATTTGAGCAGTAGATAAATGGGAGCCTGTAGACGTAGTGCACTTAGATTTCCAGAAGGCATTTGATAAGGTGCCAAATCAAAGATTATTACGGAAAATAAAAACACATGGGTGTAGTGGATAACATATTTGCATGGATAGAAGATTGGCTGGCTGCCAGAAAACAGAGTATGCATAAATGGGCCTCTTTCTGATTGGCAGGGTGTGACGAGTGGAGTCCCATAGGGGTCTGCACTGGGGCCTCAACTTTTTACATCAATGACTTGGATGAGGGGAGTGAAGACATGGTAGCTAAATTTGAAGATGAGACAAAGATAGGTAGGAAAGTATGTTGTGAAGAGGACATGAGGAGCTTGCAGGTGGATATAGATAGGTTGAGTGAGTGGGCAAAGATCTGGCAATTGGAGTTTAATGTTGGAAAATGTGAAGTTGTTCACTTTGACTGGAAGAACAAAAAAGCAGAGTATTACTTAAATGGAGAATGTCTGCATAATTCTGAGGTGCAGAGTGATCTAGGTGTTCTAGTACGAGTCACTGAAAGTTAGTATGCAGATACAGCAAGTAATTAAGAAGCCTGATGGAATGCTGTCCTTTATTACGAGAGGGATTGAACATAAAAGTAAGGATGTTATGCTTCAGTTATAAAGGGCATTGGTGAGACCACATCTCGCATAGTGTGTGCAGTTTTGGTCTTATTTAAGGATGGATGTAAATGCATTGGAGCCGGTTCAAAGGAGGCTTACTAGATTGATAGCTGGAATGAGTGGGTTGTCTTATGAAGAAAGGTTGGACAGACTGGGCTTGTTTCCACTGGAGTTTAGAAGAGTGAGGGGTGATTTGATTGAAGTATACAAGATCCTGAACGGCCTTGACAAGGTGGGGATCAAAAGGATGTTTCCTCTTGTGGGTGAGTACAGAACTAGGGGGCACTATTTTGAAATTAGGGGTCACCCTTTTAGGACACAGATGACGAGAAATCTTTTCTGAAGGTTGTGTGACTTTGGAATTCTGTCTCAGAAGGTGGTGGAGGCGGGGTGATTGAATATTTTTAAGGCAGAGGTAGATAGATTCTTGTTGGGCAAGGGAATCAGGGGTTATCGGAGTTAGATGGGAATGTGGAAATCGAAACACAAGATCATCAGCCATGATCTTATTGAATGGTGGAGCAGGCTCAAGAGGCCGAATGGTCTACTCCTGTTCCTATTTCTTACGTTATTATGTTTTTATTAACATGTTTTTACTGTTGGTTACTATGCTAAGATAAGAAGCAGCAACTTATTGATATATACCACTATAAAGATGATAGTGCTGTGGGTCCTTTGATGTTACAGTAGATGATCAGACGAAGCGCCATGGAAATGCCAGGTGACCATTAGGAAACTTGAGCCTCCACACCATCTGGTGGCCAGAGTGTTCAGCTACAGACAACAGTTTGCATATTAAAAAAAATTCCATTGTAAATTGTACAGATTTTACATTGTAATTTTTTTCTAGAAATTGTGACAGCAGGAGGTAAAGTTTGTGGACAGGTACTGGTTGTTTTATGCAAGGTTCTTAATTATAGATCTCCCATGGGAGTTGGAGGACACGATGTTTTAAAACTTTTACCAAGCTGAAAAGAATCTTTAAAAGAACAGTTCTCAAAATGCATATAGCTTTAAAACAGTGTGTCTTGTTAAGCAGAATGAGGTTTTTAACCAAGAGTAGGGGATGTTTTTATGACCCCAGCTGATGTTACTATTGGACAAGCCAGACCCCAAGTGAAATCTGGCTTGATAGATCGTAACTTTTATTTTTTGTTTAGCTATGTGGAGAGTGGCTACCGGAGTCACAGGAGTCAGCTGGTGGACATTTAACAAAAGAATAAAACATTTATTAAACAGGAAAAGATGAGCTATATTACAATACTCCTTCACCCGCTACTATACCTTTTATAGATATATATAGATTTGTAAGGATAGCACAAGTTAAAAAAGCTATCTTATACTCTAATGTTAATAGTAAGTACACGGCCTATGTAAACCAATAGGTAACCTGCGGTCAGGCACAGCACACTCTGGAGCCAAGTGACAGCTGCCACCCCAAACAGTTGCAATTGAACTCTCAACTCCCCCAGATGCTTGTCACACTGTGAGCCACTCAAACTCTGTCTTTCACACGAGGTTTCCACTCTCCACTCTCAAAGAACTTGCTTTGGAATCTTCTCCCAAACCGCCGTTTTCTCTCAGACGCCTTCTACAAGGGTCCATCTCCAGGGTTTCGAACTCTCCTTCTGATGTTCTTCTCCCCTGGATCGCCATGTGCATTTAAACTTCCTTTCGCACACTCTTTCTCATATGCTCAGCCGTGCCAACAGAACACCACTGTTTCACATGCCCATAGTAAAGAGTTACAGACCTTCAGCTGTCTCCTTGGATCTTCTGGCTTCTCACAAGTCTATTTTGCTTTAAATCTGCGCCTTGCAGCTTCTCCGTTTAAGCTTGGAGCCTTTCTCTCTGCCCTTTATTTTTAACTTCACTTAACAGGACCTTTTCCAGATGCCTGCCCTTCCTTTGACTAGAAGATCTTCTCAGGACCCCTCTTCTGCTCTGTAGGGAAAACTGCTTCCTGAAGCTCCCTCCTGTCCAGCTTCTCCTGGCAGCTGGTTTCACCTTTAGTTTGGGACCTGCTATCTGTCCCTCACCTGTACTGCTTCTGCTGGCAACTCCTTTCAACTTCAGAGCACACTGACCGACTGCACTCGAGCTGCTTTCAGCTCTATGTGGGCTTCCTGTTGCTAGACAACAGCACAGTTTTTTTTCTACCTTGTTTGTTTTACCTTCCCTTCAAGAGTTGTAAAACCTAATTAAAATGCAGACATCTCTTAAAGTGAAACTAAAACTTAAGTTTCCCCTTTTCTTAGTACACCAATGCAGAAACACATATTAAACTTCATTCCTAATGGCCCCAAATACAAATATAACTTAAATTATCTCTAGTTCCTAACAAAGTAAATAGCATAGAATGGACTTACAAAGAAGAGCACAGAAATCATTGGAGAATGGAGTTATTTAAAATGAAAGAAAGCTTAGGGGAAAGGAAGAAAAAACAGAATTAAAGTTGGAAATTGTTCTCTGCCACTTAGTGCCTTGAACAGAATGTAAAGTAAAGCATATTTTTGCCTGTATTCTTGGCAGCTTGCTAAACTAGTCCAGTATTGGACCAAGATGTGCTGCATGTAATTTGCTATCCCAGCTTGTCTGTCATGTATTTAGTTCCTGCTGTAATCATGATCTTTTACTATGAAGCATTTGTCATCTTTACTGGTGAACAACCACTTAACTTCTGAAGGGTTCGAGGCAGAAGAGTGGGGCTGGGAGCCAGGAATTTTGTTTTTTAATTGGGATAATACTGAAATGGGGGGAAAATGATGACTGGAACTGAAGCAGACACTTGAATGGATGTGGGCTCGCCAGAAGAAGATCCTTTCAAATTACGACTGACTGATTGCTGTGTACTGTTTTCCTGTGATACTCTACCATCAGACTGAGGCCTGTCAAATCCTATTTGGCAGTCCTGTCCTTCCTATGATTGGTTTGTGACAATCTCATGCTTTCAGATGTCCCCTCAATTGCTTTTCGCTTGAGTGAGATTTTTCCCTCACTGGCCCATCTTACATTCAGCTCCTATGACATCCAATGAAGATCAAAGGATTTGAGGGATTTCCAAGGAGATGCAGATCTCCTTTCAGTCCACCATTATTTTTATGGGCCCTTTTTGGGCCTTTATTTACATTTTCTGTGGTGCTTTAGGCAGCAATAGGGTTACCTGAGAGACCCTGGCCTCCTGGCACAGCAATTAGATGAAATAACTGAGCTCCCTTTCTAATTTAGGGAACTGACATTTTTTATGTATCTTGCCTGCCTGTAAGATGATCCAGTCCTGGTTTCAGAATTGCAAGGCTGGGTCCCTACAGTGCTAGCACCTGAAATGGGTAGAGGAGATGTTCATTTTTATTGTGGTCATGTACTCCTGGAGAAATATGAGTAGTTTATGCTATCTGTCCATGTCTGCTACCAACATGAGGTGGGGTAGGTTCTTTTTATAGGGGAATGCGTTTGCAGGGATTGGCGAGGGTTTTAGAGAGGCGAGGGTGGTGCGGTGTTGTGAAGAAAGGTTACAATTGTTCTTAGGTATTAGAAGCCTGACTTTGACCATGTAAAGGAGTGGGACTCGCTGATGTATGAAGGCCTGGTCGGTTTGAGGGACATGCCCTCTGTTGAAAAGTTTGAGGGACATGCCCTCTGTTAAGCTTGTTTCATGGCTGTACTCCATGATCTTTTGTTAAGCACTTGGGAAGGTAATCACTTTTTAATTCAGAAAACATCCTTCAGAAGATGTCAGGGAGGGACATGGTGGGGTTAATTTCATAGAGTAGGATGTAATTGCATGCAGTAATGTTTTGTTTATTTCTCTAGTCTCAATTCTGAATACCTGTATTTGCTCTGATGCTTGCTACCTGAGATTTTATGGCTAAAGCTAAGAGAATGGGGGATGAGAAAGATCTGGAACTATTTTCTGGTGAAAGAAGAACGCTGGAGACCTGGAGGCATTTGCATCTAGCAGACATGGGGCTCTAGTATAGAATTTTCATCTTCTGCTGACTGCAAAGCTGAAGCCCATTCATCTAAATGTAATTCACAAGATTAACCACTCCACTCATTCAATGCCTTCTATGTTTAGTGAGAGAGCTGGGTAAGGGTGTTATGTTGCAGTTATAGTACTACAATATATGCTTTGAGCGTCTAATGTTGTCTCCTGAGAGGTAGCACTATATGAACCCTGTTTGGATGTCGTGAGCTATGTCTGGGGCGCCACTTCCAGCTTGGTGACTTTGCCCTTGCTGGTATTTTATAGTCCATCCTGAACAGGGATAGAATCCAAGAGGAGCAGATAATGCAGCCATTGTGTCTTTTGAGTATCACTATGGCAGCTGCAAGCACCTTAGGAAATTTTATTACACTAAAGTGTAAATTTAAGTTACTTTGTCTTGAAAGAAGAAGCTTGTTACTTCAATGTGATTAAATAATTTAACAAAGATGAGTGTCAACTAGGGAAATATAATACTGCTTGGCAGAGACTGGGGAGTCCAATGACATTGTCATTTATGAGAGTTTGGGGCAGGAAAGCTAATGGTATGGTATTTCCTATGCAGTGAGATGTACAGTTAGGCTAAAATGCCTGTTAGTCTCAGCGAGTTCAGAGGTTCACATACCCTGTACTTTTTACTTCTTGTGTGCTTGTTTTTGCAGACGTATACTTGAGGTTTTCCTGGCTCATGACCCTGCTCATTCTAGTGAATACTGTTCTGTGTCAGAAGTATTCACCTCCTGCTGACTAGGCTGTTCAGCTGCTTTCTGGTTGACTGTTTCCTATGATGGGCCTGGAGCTGTTTTCTTTTGCACTAGACCTTTCAGGGTTGGCTGTGCTACTTGGCAGAGAAGAAAGCAATAATATATGCAGTGGGAAAGATGCACAGCTTTATTTAGTCATCCATGAGATGTGGGCATTGCTGGGTAGGCCAGCATTTATTGCCCATGCCTAATTGCCCTTGAGGTGGTGGTAAGCTGTTGCCTTCTTGAACTGCTGCAGTCCATGTGGTGTAGGTACACCCACAGTGCTGTTAGGAAGGGATTTCCAGGATTTTAACCCAGTGACACTGAAGGAACAGTGATATGTTTCCAAGTCAAGATAGTGTGTAGCTTGGAGAAGAACTTGCAGGTGGTGGTGTTCCCATGCATCTGCTGCCCTTGACTTTCTAGGTGGTAGAGGTGACGAGTTTGGAAGATGCTGTCGTAGGAGCTTTGGTGAGTTGCAATAGTGCGTCTTATAGATGGTACACACTGCTGTCACTGTGGAGGAGGGAGTGAATGTTGAAGATGGCGGATGGGGTGCTAGTTAAGTAGGCTACTTTGTCCTGGATAGCGTCAAGCTTCTTGAGTGTTGTTGGAGTTGCACTCATCCCGGTAAGTGGCAAGTTTTCCACTGCACCCCAGACTTGTGCCTTGTATATGACAGACAGGCTTTGGGGAGTCAGGAGGTGAGCTACTCACTGCAGAATTCCCAGCATCTGACCTTTTTGTAGCCACAGTATTTATTATGGCTAGTCCAGTTCAGTTTCTGGTCCATGGCAACCCCCAGGATGTTGATAGTGGGGGATTCAGCAATGGTAACACCATTAAATGTTAAGGGGAGATAGTTGGATTCTCTCTTGTTGGAGATGGTCATTGCCTGCCACTTGTGTGGCGTGAATGTTACTTGCCACTTATCAGCCCAAGCCTGAATGTTGTCCAGGTCATGGACTGCTTTAGTTTCTGAGTCGTCACGAATGGCACTGAGCATTGTGCAATCATCAGTGAACATCCCTGCTTCTGACCTTATGGAGGGAGGGTCACTGATAAAGCAGGTGAAGATGTTTGGGCCGAGTACACTACCCAAAGGAACTCCTGCTTTATGTCCTGGAACTAAGATGATTGACCCCCAACAACCTCAACCATCTTCCTTGGTGCTGGATATGACTCCAGCCAGCAGAGAGTCTTTCCCCTGATTCCCATTGACTCCAGTTTTGCTAGGTCTCTTTGATGCCACACTCAGTCAAATGCTGCCTTGATGCCAAGGGCAGTCACTCTCACCTCACCTGTGGAGTTCAGCTCTTTTGTCCATGAATAAAAAGTGATTCAAATCTGAAAAAAGGTAATCTAGGAAATAATCACACCTACCTCAAGCAAAGAGCTGCTAAATAGGGACCATTGTCAGCTATGACTATGCAAAAGGCAAAAGCCAGGGCAATGGCACTAGGGCATAATGCTCATTTGGACAGCCAGTGTTGACACAATGGGCCGAATGACCTCCTTCTGTGCCGTTAAAATTCTGAGATTCTCTGATTCTCCAGGTGTTTAACAGATGTAGATGTTACATTGACCTGAAATTCCTGCGAATGTCGAGGGCGTAAGTATCAGTTATGCTCAAAGGGAGTGGGGTCAGATGAGATCAGGAAATAGGCCCGTTCTTGACTCTGCTACATTTTAACCAAACCTTGAAAATTTGGTCAGAGTATGCATGAGCAGATCTTTCCTGGAAAATTCTTTTCTCTATATCTTAAGTACTCCAGCAGAAATCAGTGGAGACATAGTGTAAGTCCCTCTGAACCTTTTTAAATGTCCCAATCCTAACTCCAGTAAGACAATTCACCCTGGAGAAGACTGATTGCCTTCTCTAGTTACAGTAGCTCCAATATGAGATAAACAGTATATTAAAACAAACCTTAGGACCTGTGGAGAATTCTGCTTTGGATCACCCTTCATTGTTGATCCCTTGCAAGCTCAGGCAATGTAAATAATCCAGTTCCTGGAGTTTGGAATGGAATCTCCAGTCTTGGGCAAGGGTTCCACTTTTCCGCACTTATATCAATAGAGTGGAACCCCAAGATTTTAAAGCAGCTGTCCTTTGATGTTTATGGTTGTTTTTTCCAGGCAGCTCATATCATCTAGTGAAAATCTGGGGTTGGAGGATACATTTATATCTCCTTTCATCAGTGTGGCCTTCATTGTGTGAATGGGAGGAATGGTGTTGTGGGGCAGTTAACATTGTGGGCATAAACATTGAAAATTATAATCAGTTCTCCCATTATTCCTCCTTTATCAGTATGAAGTTGACATTTTCACCTGAGGTGCTCATTTCCAGGGTGAATGGGAGAATGGGGTGCTCGTTAATCTGGACGGTCTATATCACCATTTTGTGAGGGGGAGGTGAGTTGAGACTCCCACAGAAAGACAACATTTTTGGCCAGTGAGCAGGTGTTCATCTGAGGGAGGAAGTGAGAGTTGTTATGGCAGGTCCTTGCTGCAGAAAATCCTTTTGGTAAAATGTGGTCAGTTCATCACAATAATAACTAATCAGTAATAACATTAAGATTGATTCAAGCATCCACTTGGTTCCTGGTTACATAGTTTTGGTATTTGAATATTGTAATTTGACTTTCACCAGAATAATCAAATTAATATGTTCTACATAACTGATCTTGGTACATATCTTTCCTGGTCTTCCTCCAGCTCACTTCAGCTTTCAAAATGGTTGATCACACCATTCTTTTACATTACCTGTTCCCTGTTTGACTTCGACGGCATTACCCTGCTATGCTTGCACCTCTGCCTGCTCCAACACAGCAAGCACACTGCCTGTAATAATACGTTTTCCCCTTCAAAGTCATCTCCACCATGTATCAAGGCTTATCATTGATTACTTACTACTCGATATGCAGATACTGCTCGATATGCAGATACAACATCTTAGTGATACCATCTGTAAACATGGGTCCAGCACTGACATGCTGAAAACAATGATAAAGACAGACATTGAAATTAATTATTTGCACCAGTAACATGCAGAAACCATATCAGGCATTGAAATAGTTCTGATGCACCTTTGCATCTAATCATGTTATGTATCATATGAACGTACATACCAACAAATAGTAGGCCAATCGACCCCTCGAGCATGCTCCGCCATTTAATAAGATCATGGCTGATCTGATAGTAACCTCAAATCTGCATCCCACCTACCCCTGATAACCTATCACCCCTTTGCTTACCAAGAATCTATCCACCTCTGCCTTAAAAAAATTCAAAGTCTCTGCTTCCACTGCCTTTTCAGGAAGAGAGTTCCAAAGACTCACGGCCCTCTGAGAGAGAAAATTTTGCCTCATCTCCGTTTTAAATGGGCGACCCCTTATTTTTAAAGTGACCCCAGTTCTAGATTCCGACGAGAGGAAACATCTTCTCCACAGTCACCCTGTCACGTCCCCTCAGGGTCTTATATGTCTCAATCAAGTCGCCTCTTACTCTTAACTCTAGCGGATACAAGCCTAGCCTGTCCAACTTTTCTTCATAAGATAACCAAGCCCATTCCAGATGTGAGCCTGGTAAACCTTCTCTGAACTGCTTCCAATGTATTTACGTCCTTCCTTAAATAAGGTAACCAATACTGTATACAGTCCTCCAGATGTGGTCTCACTAGTACTCTGTGTAACTGCAGCTTCACCTCCCTACTCTTGTATTCAATTTCCCTCGCGTTAAATGATAACATTCTATTCGCTTTCCTAATTACTTGCTGTACCTGCACACTAGCCTTTTGTGATTCATGCACTAAGACATCCAGATCCCTCTGCATCTCAGCTCTGCAATCTCTCACCATTTAGATAATACACCTTTTATTCTTCCTGCCAAAATGGACAGTTTCATATTTTCTCACATTTATACCCCATTTGCCAGATCTTTGCCAACTCACTTAACCTATTTATATCTTTTTGTAGCCTCCTTATGTCCGCTTCACAAATTACTTTTCTGCCTATCTTTGTGTCATTAGCAAATTTGGCAACCATCCCATCCATCCCTTCAAATCATTTATAGAAATTTAAAACAGTTGAGGTCCCAGCACTGATCCCTGCTGAGCCTGACTCTGAATCGCGGTTAGGTGCTCTGGTAATGAGGGAATTTCATAGGAGAACTCGCTCAAGTACTGTCAGGTTATCCTTAAGGCTTTCCATGACCTGAATAGTAGCCGCTCCTCTCTTGTATATTTCAACCAGTTCCACCTTCCGCACCCTTGCCGGCACCTGCGGACACACTGATTGTGGATGGGGCATATCCAGTTGCTCCCATACTGGATCTTTTGCTGCCGTGTGGTAATACAATATCTCCCATTCCCCATATACGCAACATGGGTCGGTTCTTTTGCAGCCCATATAGTTTCCATTGTACAATTTGCTGCTGCTTTAAATCCGTACCTTGCTTCTTCCATCTCATATATTGGATGTGCGCATACTACTGCTGTGGCTTCTATACTACACCCTTCTAATGTGGTGCTAACTACATTCCCTTCTGTATACTGCATATGGCGGAATGTCATAGTACCTAATATAATAATCCCCCTGTATCACCCGCATATTTTCTATTCTATGTAATGTTCTGCCGAGTGTTGACATAGATATAACAGGTATCACTAAGACCATGCCTATTAGCATATTATTATTCACTATATGTTCAACATTCATTCTATATACATGTGTTGAACCTCTGAGCTGGCAACCAGTCAAGTCATGATCCTTATATCGTGAAAGATTAAATAAACGTTCATTAGTTACCCATAAAGGAACTACCCCTCTATTAATCTGTTTTAAATTCTCTCAGGCTTGTTCCAGTGCCCAGGATCCATACGTGCTGCAAACATCATTTCTGCTTGCTTCATCAGAAATATTTTTCCCTATCCCGATCAGCTTATTGATGGTCACCTCATGACCTTCGAGCAGGGTAGCTAGCTTTCCTGAACAGCCCCCACCAACTGCCTGTGCGTGTCATATCCCTGACACTTCCTCGCCCGATCCAAAGCAAGCCCTTGCTACAATTCAAAATCACTTGTTCTTCTACTGTTACATTGAGCATTCCACATTGTGTGCCATATTCGGCACTGTCCGTGCTGTACCAAAGTCTCTCCTGTGGTGCGGGCCGAGCAGTGATTATCCCCGACCTTGTTGCCAGTACTGCCATGCCCACGAATGTCAACATCGTAATTAACATTCTGTGAACTTAAGCAGATTACTGCCCTAGTCGTCACCGGTCGGTTGTTGAGATTAGTTCTGTGGATAGAATCAGTTAATAAAACGCTTCAGTTGTGACCAGTGCTTCCAGCGCCCCTTTCCCCTAAAGTCCACGCACGTGCATGTATCACTGGTCATGATTACCTCAGACGGTCCCACCCACTTGGGTGCCAACCTAGGTTTTTCGGGAGCAGCTTTAACCATCACCTCCCCTATGCCAGGCACTTCGGCTTGTTCTGACCTAACTTCCACTTCTAAGTCCCGTGTGATCTGCTGATTCCTAGCCTCCTGCCTTAGCCCGTGCAGCTGCCTGCACAGCTCCCGAACAAATTGCTTCACTCTCTCCCTCATCGGTCCCACTTCCTCACTGCCAGTTATGACATCCCTTGGTAATCTCATCGCTCTTCCCGTCATCAACTCATATGGAGCTAATCTCATTATTCTGTTAGGTGTTGCCCGAAGTCCCATCAGAATACTGGGTAACAAATCTGCCCAGCCCCATCCTGTATCCCGGATGGCCTTTGCCAATGCTCGCTTCAAGGTCCTGTTCATTTGTTCAGCCATGCCTGAGCTCTGTGGGTGATAGGGGACATGGAACTTCTGTTTGATTCTCAGCCACCTATATATTTCTTTGAGTACGTGCCCCATAAAATGCATACCATGATCTGAATCCATCTGTAAGGGTATTCCCCAGTGTGGAATTACTTCCTCTAACATTACCCGGGCCACAGTTGTGGCTGAACAGCCCTGCGTGGGAAAAGCCTCTACCCATCTCGTGAATTGATCGATAATAACCAGGCAGTAGTTTTTCCCTCGACTCGGCGGGAGGGGGTCCCGTAAAGACTATTTGTATCTGTTCCCAGGGACCCCTTGGCTGAGGTTGGTGCGACATACGAATTTTGATGGGCCTACCTGATTATGTTGCGCGCATATTAAGCACTGCTAGCCATATTTGGCTACACCTCTTCCCATTCCCTGCCACCACTAGCACCTGCCTATCTATCCTAACATAGCTTCCCTTCCATGGTGAGAGTTCCCATGGTATATCTACATAAGACTCTGTTGGATACACTGGGGTGCTACTACCTTCCCTTCCTCCCGCCAAACTCCATCTATGCCTTCAATTGCACCCTGCTTCTCCCACTGTCCTTTCTCCTCTTTCTTAGTATCTCAGTGCAAATCCACTATGTTCACATTACTGCCATCAGATACTCTGGGCTGGTGGCTGCGGCCTCTTTAGCCGCTTCTTCCGCACGTTGGTTGCCCAACTTGATGGGGTCCACTACCTTCTGATGGGCTTTGACTTTTATTACTGCTGCCTCTAATAGTAGGGTTGCAGCTTCTACCAGGTCTCTGACTATCGCTTCGTGCTGCACTTGATCTCCTCCCGATGTGACATTAGCGGCTCCAGGCAACCATATGATCATGTACTACCCCAAAGGCGTACCTGCTGTCTGTATAAATATTTGCTCTTTTGCCCTCCGCTATATGTAGAGCTTCTTTCAATCCCACTAACTCTGCCACTTGAGCTGATAAGTTACCTGTCAACTTTCCTCTGCCCAAGATCCATCCTTCTCCAGCCACCACAGCCCATCCAGTACATGGGATCCCATCCACATACACACGGGACCCATCTGCAAACAGGGACAGGTTCTCATCTTCTAACTAATTTTCCCTCAGTGCTTTCGGATTCTCCTCATCTATCTCCTGGGAACAATCATGTTCAAGTTCAATAACATGTTCCTTCCCAGTAACCCCCCCCTGCTGGGTTAGTTCCTAAATCGCGAACTATTACAACCAATTTATCTCGCGGGAGTAACATAGCTTCCCAAGCTGCTCGTCTACTATCCGAGACCATTCTCAATTTTCCTGTGTTGCGTAATTCCACTATAATGTGTTTTGTGTGCAGTACCAGCCATTACCATAGGTTCACAGGCTTTCATGGCCCAAGATGCACAGTCAATTGCTGCTACGCACCGAGGCATCCCACCAGCTACAGGTGACTGTTTTGTTGAAAAATACCCCACGGGTCTCATCCGATCCCCATGTTCCGGGGTCAGCATCGCACTGCAAAACCCTCCCTCATTATGGGTATAGAGATGAAACACTTTTCCCATGCAGGGCAACCCTAGGGCTGGTGCTTGGGTGAGCGCCCGCTTCAGCGCAGTATAAGCTACTTCTTGTTTCCCACCCTTTTCTGTGCAATCCTGCGATGCTTTCCCCCTTTTGATCAATTCCTGTATGGGTGCAGCAAGCTTCGCGAAATCCTCCACAAAGGCCCTACAGTAATTAGACAGTCCCAAGATTTGTCTAACCCCTCGCACATCTACGGGTCTTGGCATTCTTTCTATAGCTTCCTTCTGGCTATGGGGAATCTCTCGTTCCCCTTATGATTTCATATAACCCAAGTACTGCACCTCCTGCTTTCCCAGCTGGGCTTTCTTTACACTTACTTTAAATCCGGCTGCTTCTAATAACTTTAAGATATGTAACAGCGCCCCCATGTGTCTCTTAGCCATTTTTGAGGCAATTAAAAGATGATACACATATTGGATCACTACACTGCCCTCATCCAGCTCTGCATGGCTCATCGCATCGCACATTACCTAATGAAAAATGGCCGGACTATTGTGGAAACCCTGCGACAAGCGGGTCCAGGCGCACTGTCGGTGTCCTATCGTGAAAACAAATTAATTCTAGGATTCTCATCCAACGGTATAGCCCAAAATCCATTTGCAACATCTAGGACCAAAAAGATTGCGTGGCCCAATCCTAAGTTGTTGAATTTGGTGGCAGGACTCGCTACGATTGGGTGTTCCCTAGGTTTCACTTCATTTAAAGCTGTATAGTCAATTGTCAGTCGATACAACCCGTCCGGTTTCTGAACGGGCCAAATGGGGGAGTTGGTGGTGGATTGTCCTCCTAACTATCCCGTCCTGCTCTAAACTCTGTATGATATCCTACACTGCTTTCTGTGCTTCCGATTTAATGGGGTATTGTTTCCTTGGAGGGTGTTCTGGCCACGGGATATGTGTGGGGGGTCATGTTAACCCTACCGCAATCATGTTTGTGTTGTGCCCAGACTCCGGCCACTTGCCAACACAGGATGCCCCATTGCCCATGTTGCTTCCACTGATCTGGGTCTAACTCCGCCACCGCAGCCACACTGCACAGAAGAATCGGTGTTCGATTCTTCTTAAATGGACCTTAGTATTAATCCATCTACACGATTGTAAATACAAGGTAACAATAACTATCACCTACTTCTTTTCCTTATCCTTCTTCTGCTCTACCCACCATTGTTTTTGCTCTTTGGGGGTTCCCTGTGGATTCCACCCACACTTTCTTGATTAATTTTGACTGTTGTTCTGCTATGAACCTCGTGTTGGAGTCCGCGGCTCCCCAGCCGAGTTCCATAGCACTTTCCTGTTTTCCTGACAGCATTCTATTCTTCTATTCCATCTGTCTCTGCACAGTTAGTTTGCGTGGCTCTGACATCTTAGTTACTTGCAGTCTACTTGTTTTCCCCAGGGGTCTGGCCTCTGCACGGCTTCAACTATGGTTCTATTTCAAACTGTAGCATGCCAGCGCGGCTCCGCCTCCTCTCACGGTAGTGGTCCGGTCTCCCTGCGCGGCTTCGGCACCGCTAGCCCGCCACCGTGGCTCCGCCTCCTGTCCTGAGTCGTCCTCCCAATTCTTTTGATACTCAACTGGACCGTTCTCGCGTAGGCTTACTGCACTAACCATGGGTGGTAAATAAAGTACACTCACCCACTTTGCAGAGCCATCCCGAGGATCCAATCCGAGTATCCTGCCGATTATGCCAATTGTTGTGGTATTTTTGACAAACAAACCACAGGAGGCTCAGGTACAGGTTACGATCATTTATTTGAGCAATTGCAAGGAGAGAACCACCTCAAAGCAGCTTGAGGTAGCACTCGACCAAATTACAAGTATACAGCTTGTTTATACATCACTGATCACATACAAGAACATTGTTCAGATTCTAATCTTGTCAGCATATAGGTTTACATTAAACAGATATCTTTGGTTTCAGGTACATACACTCCCCCTTCACCCATGCAGAGCCTTCTCCCCCTATCTAAGCTGGGACCATCTGACCTTTCCTTATCTGTTGAAGAGCACACTTAATCTATCTTATTTTCATCCCCCGTTTCCGGTCTGGCTCCCAAGGCCTTTCTGATGATTGCAGGCCCTAAGGGTGTGCAAGGTTCATCTGGTAACCCTTAACTGTTAATGTACTTGATGGCCTTGGCTACCTGGAGATTCTAAGTAATTCCCTTTCAATAAATTCTTACTGTATTCCCCCTAACAATACTGTCTTTAACTTTTCTAGTTAATCGCAAATGGTGTGTCGGTCCCTTGGACTTTTTCTTACTCGTTGGAATCTATCTATTCTGTGTATTCTGAAATATCACCTTAAATGTTTGCCACTGCATCTCTATTGACTCATCCCTTAACCTAATTTTCCAATTCACTTTAGCCAGCTCTGCTTTCATTCCCTCATATTTGCCCTTATTTACGTTTAAAAACATTGTCTCAGACCCACTCCATGGTCGCTGCTACCTAGGGGCGCCTTCACTATGCGATCATTAATTAATTGCACAATACCTGGTCCACTATAGCCTGTTCTCTGGTTGGCTGCAGAACATGCTGTTCCAATAAACTATTCTGGGAACATTCTATGAACTCCTCACCGAGGCTATGTTTGCCCACCTGACTTTTCCAGTCTATATGTGGATTATTATCTCAGACTTAATTATGTGGGAATTAATTATCTACCAGTTTACAATGCAATGCACACCACTAGCAAAATCAAAGCTAAAATAGTATGCCAGATGTGGAAAGAAGGTAGGAACCACTAATTTCTACATATTACAGTATAATGAATAACACTGCATCCAGTATATGTTACAAGTATAATTTCTGAAATTGGACTTATTTTTAAAACATCACAGCAGCTTTTGTTCTGCAGAATGCCAGAGCAAAATACTGCAGATGCTGGAAATCTGAAATAAAAACAAAAGATGCTAGAAATACTCAGTAGCTCAGCCAATATCTGTGGAGAGAGAAATAGAGTTAACATTTCAGGTCAATTATACTAACGTTTTAGGTTCCAGTGCCTGACAGAAACAGTACATCTATCACCGGCTTTACAGCAGTTCATAATCAAGTGGAATCCTGATGCAAACATCCACCTTGCTAAATTCATTAACTAGATATTCAGTCTACTGCTACTTGAATAAGTAAGTAAGACACCACCACTGCTTTCAATGTTACAACAATCCAAGTAAAATTCTTAAAGGACTGAGAAAACTAAGTATGAATTTGTCTGTAAGGCTCAGAAAGAAACTTGGTTGCTTTACATAGAAAATATTTATGCAGGTATGAGCTCACGTTCTCATGAAACTCAATTGAACTTCATCAGATTTTTGTGGAATCCTGTGCTGCATTTCTAAACTGTGAATTGGCTTTTTCTTGAGACCTACTATTGAACCTTTCCAGTGTTGCATTTAAAAGGAAGTGGAAAATTAACATGCAATTTCTGGCTACTGTAGAACAAATTGGAATTCAAAATGAAATGCATTGTGCGGCACTAAAGAAAAATCTAGGGAAAATTATCATTGTGTTTTTTTTGTCTTTGTGCAGAAAAACTTTTACACTATGTCACCACTATGGTGTGTGTCGCTGTGAATGGAAAACCAGTGATTGGAGTAATCCATAAGCCATTTGCTGATTTTACAGGTATGGAAAGCATTTATATCTGAAAAATCATTCTGTACTCAATTTACTGTATGCTTTTTTCAATTTTTCCATTTTTATTTTTCCCTACTGTATTTGTAGAAGTGTAGGTACAATTACTGGATTATAAACATAGTCAGACCTCTGGACTCCGGGTAAATTAAATATTTTAAACATTCCAGCAACTTAGTAAAATGTCCAGGAGGTCGGCATATAGCATACATGCGCATGTAAAAGTCGAATTTTTGAGACCAGTTTTTTAGGCTAAAGGTCATGGGGTCTGCTTTTACACAAATAATTTTTGAGGGATGTACATGGGTGCTTGATTTGGGCATAAAAAAGACAGTCACAATGAAATAAACTGAACACCAACAACACTGAAGAATTCATATTAATTCTCATTTATTTATTTTGTATCAATGCAAACTGTATACATTTCATCCAACACAACAAAACATGTACCATGATGAATTATCTACAACATCCTTCAAGTCACTGATCACCATCTGAATCACCAAACAATTCGTCCCTACAGCTGCTTATATAATATTATATGGATCTTCCTAGTCTTCAAAATCATCATCATTGGTACTACCGGTAACTTTGGCATCACCGTTCCACAAGTAATTGTCCTCTGTAGCATTGAATGCACGTGGTATTCCACAGTCTATAAATGATTTTTTGACAATATTGGGATCAAGTTTATTCCGTGCATCTATGATCCATTGACACAACGTTGGTACTGAGGGTGCTTGCATATTTCCACCCGTTAGTTAACGTTTTTTTCACTTTCCAACATCCAATTGTTCCAAATCTTTTGGATACTGTCCTTCAGAAGTTTATTTATAAGACTGCCAGGAATTAATGCCATGTTGTTGTTCGTTGATCTTGCATCACGGACCACATCATCGGCAAGGTGGGATTTGAACATATCCCAGGTGAGCAAACTTTTTTTTTGTGTAGTCCTCCTGGTCTCAAATTTCAAATTTCTTTGATTTATTCCAAACATCTTCATCCATCCAATCTTTCTCATGAGCGTGGACGACAGTGCCTTTCTGGAATTTCTTTGTGCTTGAATATGACCATCAGCTTTAATTTTGTGCTATCCACCATACTTTAATTATTTTCTTGGAAACATTAAACACTCGTTGCTGCAAAGTATTTAGTCTTCTCAGCAATTTCTACAGCTTTCATTTCAAATTGAGCTGCGTGCTTGTCAGTCTTTCTCAAAGGCATAGCGATAGATCATGTGGTACACATTAATCTTGTTGATTGGCTGAGAGATTGCTGCTAGAATTGGCAGAGGGAAAATCTAAAGGCTCCCGCATCTACTTTAAATTACCAGTAGGAGTAAATTCATAATGCAGTTTGATCCCTGAAAAGCTAGCATTGACTTTTACACAAGGCATATGAAAAATTCAGTTTTTTAAGGCAAAAAGTAATGGAGTCAACTTTTACACAAGTGTATGCAGTGTGTACAATTTCTGAATATTAAGAATACATTATTTTACAAAATAAATTATGGAATTTCCTGCTTGTCTTAATGTTAACTCTTTCTTTGTCTGACAGCCTGGGGAATGGTACATGGAGGATCAAATGTGAGCATGCGTAAATCATACAATGAGAAGAAACCAAAAATTATAATTTCCCGGTCACATACAGGCACAGCAAAAGCATTTGCCCAAAAGGCATTTGGAAATGATAGTGACATTAAAGAAGCTGGAGGGGCTGGTAAGATTGGTTGGAAAATAAGAATCATTTTTAGTCTTTATTTTTTCAGTTTATTGTAATTCATTAAAAGCTTTTGGTGCTTAAATTATTACTAAAAATTCAAGGGAAGACCAGTGATAATTAATTTAGTGAAAAGTTAGTAATGCAAACAACAGGAGATGAGTGATTTTGTTCTTGTAGTTGCATTACCCAAAGAGAGAGAGAGAGAGTGTACAAATCCTTTGTTGGCGTTACAAATCTGATTAGACATGTTGATATCAAACCACGTGTTGTTAGCTGACAATCCGGTATGAGCACTACGGCCTAGACCTTCCAGTCAGCTGCCTGCAAAGTTTTCTCTGACTCCATAATATTACCTGTTTTCAGCCGTAGATTCTGATCTTGGCTGAAGCAGAAATTGATCAGCACAGGCTCTCCAAATAAGTCCAGTGAGTATAGGAGAGTTGGAGCAAGGAGATGGCACCTGCCCCCTTATCACGATAATAGCTGCCTTATTCAGGTAAGTTTTAAAAGATTTTCAGTAACTGTGAGCGGATGAGGTGGAGGACGGGGGCAGATAGTCGGGTCTGGTGACGGGGGGCGGGGGCAGGGGCGGATAGTCGGCTCTGGTCGCAGTGGTGGGGGGGGGTAGTTGGGCCTGGTTGAGGGGGAATCGGCTGTGGTGCTCAATTGAGTTACCTTGGCTGACCGGCGAGTTAGACAAGGTATTAAACTATCCAACGTTTCCAAGATAAATATACAGGTAAGTCCCGCACATCTGGCCTAAGCCTCCACCCTAAGCTCAGGGTCGGAGATATCCGTGGAGGGTACTGAGAAACAGGAAGTCAGCACATTGGAAGTTTTTAAGCTTCCTGGGCAATTCCCATGTGTATCTAGCATTAGCACTTCCGCAGGGTCCTGACATGCATCTTCCAACATACATTCCATCTCTGACAATCCAGAGATTGGAAGGTTTACGCCTACATTTCATGTGCATTACTGCTTGAGCGCTCAACATCCTATTCATTTTACTTTCTTTGAGAGGGTTATTGGTGGCTTTTGAATAGCATTTTGTGTAATGTTAATTAATTGTAATGTAAAAGCAGTGCAAATGCTGATATAGCTAAGATCAAGCATACCAGGCAAATGTTCAAAACCTTTGCCTGAAAAAAATGGAGCAAACTCTCAACCATTGAGAACTGGGTCCTTTTTATTACATCTTGAACTTGAGTTCATATAAAGTTTTCTGCTAAAGAAAATTTAACAAAATTTTGTTTTTTTTAGGTTATAAAGTGCTGTCTTTGCTGAATATACCTGATGATAAGCAGCCTGACCATGCTGATGTGTACCTTCATGTAACTAATATCAAGAAGTGGGACATCTGCGCTGGCAATGCCCTTTTGGAAGCACTTGGTGGTCAAATGACTACTCTCGAAGGAAGATCTATTGATTATACTGATAATGAGCTGAATGAGGATGGAATTGTTGCCAGTATTGGTGTCTCCCACAAGATGTTGCTCGAAAAGTTGCCAAACTTGAAATCTATTAAAACCCAGTAGAGTTTCCTAACTAGTTGTTGCAATGTAAAAGCAAAAAAAGTGTTCATAATTGTCATGAATTAACTCTTATCCTGGTTTTCTTTTGGATCATTATGCTGATTTATGTGTGTGAAGGCAAGATTAGGTGTGGATGGCTATGTAGAGCAACAAACTAGGTATTAGTAGGACCAATCCTGACTTTAAGAATTGCAGGTTTGGGCTGATGAAGAACATTATTTGTTTTGTATGAACTTAGCCAAATTTAATGTATTAATGTGAATGTTTATAAAATGTTTAAGTTAATAACTTATGGTTGCAGAATTATGGAACCTATAGTTCCAGATCCATTACATTCAGCTGATGTTTAAGCTACTGTTTCAGAACTAGATTTTTTTCCCCCCTTCTAACTCAGAGGATAACTGTTAAGATGAAAACTGATTTCTTTTTTAAATGACCTCTTTACAAAAACTGGAATTGAAATGAACCACATAGAGAAATTGTTTCTTTTCTTATGGCATAGGACACATGCCCCATAACTTGTTGTAAATGAGTAAAGGCTCACTAAGACTTTTTTGTTGCTGAGCTATTCCACAACATATTTTTTCTTTTTAATTTTTAAATTCTAGCATAAAATCATGAATATTCACACTGAAATTGATTATTTATTACAGCACTAGTGCTTTATTTAAAATATTATTGAACATTTAGCAAGTTCTAATTAGGCAATAATGAATGAAGAGATACATGAGCACCTTGGATAGGATGATCTTAGCAAACTCGGGATTTCTGCTATGCCCTCATTTCCTGAAGGCACTGATTTATGTTTTGTGATTGATTCCAGATGAGCTGACAACCCTCAGTACCTTAGACAAATGTTAGTCTTTGTGAGTGAGCCTTGATAGTTTGTGACAGGCTATTAACGCTTTTAGCAGCCACCTCTGAGTAGTGATCAGGCACGGGAATCCTACCTGAACTTTAAAACCAGCTATAGAACTCTTATTATTGCCCCCAATGAAATCAGCCAACTTAGCACATACTGGGGTTTGAATCTTGTACCTCGTACCTCGTGCTACATACCATTTCAGGTGGTGCATTAATCCAGTAGGCCATCAAGGGCACTCATCAGGGATTGTTTTAAGTCAAGATTTAAAAACCTAGTCGTATGGTCATTTTTTATATATTTTTTTAAAAAGTCCAATATAGATGTGACTTGCAGTTCAAGCACAATTTTTTGACTTTGAATAATTGTTGAAAGTAAACGTTGAAGGAACAACTGCAATAACGGGCACAAAGCTAGAAGAATCGAAATTTGGATCAAACGGTTCTGAGTGTGTGTACTGGGAATTTTGCAGATCTGTAACAACTGAGCAGAACATTACTATTGTTCTTTTAATTGTGTAGCCTTCAACTAAATGCAGCAAATCTTGTTTATTGACTTTCTTTTTGCTTTGTTTGTATTCTTTCTTTATTTGTGTTCCTGTCTGTATGCTATTTGTTTTCAGACAAAGCTACACAATTATTCACTGGTCTAGTTCTTCTATGTAGATTGAGGTATTTGTGGTATTAAGAATAATGCTTTCATTTTGTGTGCTATTGCTAAAAATATAACAAGTGACCTCGCTATTTTTTAAGATCTCTTGCATAAAATTTTGGTTTTCATTTGTTCTTAGAGTTCCAACTTTGTGTTCTTGCACAGCTTAAGAACTCAAGTAGAAAGTGCTTCAGTTTGCAGCTCTTTTTGCAATGGTTGCATTGTGTCATATTAATTTTTATCAATAACTTAAGTTCTCTACATTTTGAAAATAATGTTTCTTGTTCAGGTCATATAACAGACATGAATACTTTTGGTTTTGAGTATGCCATTGATAAAAATTTATATCTTAGCCTTTTGAATGACTCCAAACTCATTGTGGAATAACCAGACCAACAGGTTCCAGGTTTGTTCCCTTGTCTGTACTAAATGACCTAATCAGACAAACCAGTGGTTTGAGCTTGCAGTTAGCCTTAGCTGTGTTAGGGAAAGGGCATGGAGCTAGGAATTCACATGCCTTGATTTTTGGGTGCAGGGGATGCAATTCATGACCTACCTGCTACCATTAAAATCAAAATACATATTAAGCAATTTGGTGTACCCACCTCATTTCTATGATTGTGGTGTAGGCCTTGCTGCTGCTTTGCTCCTTCTGCTGATCTCAAATCTACCATACAGGTGTTTGCTGATCATGTGCTCCAGGCAGTCTGCTTTTCTTAAAGGCTCACTGCCTGATTCAAGGAACACTTTACACCTGAAGTCATGCTGACACAACATCATTTCTGAACATTTCAAGATAACACATCAGGCACAGGAGAGGTACCTGAGTTCAGTAATGCCATGCTGGAGGCTCTAGTCGCTACCACAGCATCCAGGAGGCAAGGTAGTGTTTCCATGGGGTGGAAGGAAGCCCTCAAGGCGCACAGCCAGAGGAGGGAATGGGAGCACATCGCCTGTGAGGATAATGCTGATAGTCAGGTGCCATGAACGAGGCAGTATTGCTGAGAAAAATGCAGTAAGCTCACATGCGTGGCTGTGCATTCTAACAGTACATCACACGCTCACCACACTAGCAACCTCTTAGCTCTATGCACCAAACCCCCATCATACACTCAGCAGCACTCCCTGGCACTCTGGACTCATGCCAAATGTTCACACGTGACCTCACCTACACACATCCACCAATGCTGGTATCACACGTACATCTCCCTGCCAACTTGTACCTCCAGCTATTCAATGACAGCAGGCACATAACCAAACACTTTGCAATGCAACATCTTGCAGGAGAAAATTGCCGCTAAGAATGGAGAGGGGCAGAAGATGGGGAAAGGTGGAGGGGGGTCTGTACAGGTTTCCATTGGCGTAGAGGCCTCTGAAGGGGTTTCTGCTACACGTCATAAGGCCAGCGGCAATGCAGCCCGCACAATCTGGAGCAGCAGTGGCTAGCCAGGAAGATGGCAAGTGACAGCTTTATAGCCTTTTCAACTCCCCCCTTCAAGTGAAAGCTGAAGATGATGTCACCATGCAACTCCTGCTTTCCTCCCTACTGCTCCCAACCCCCTCCCTCATCCCAACCCTCCCCTTCTGCTTGTATGATTTCAGATACCAGAGCTGCCACCTAGACAACCTCGCCATCAAGAGTCGATGGGGCATTCCGCAGTGCCATACCATCGTTAATACCTGGATTTAGGTTGGACAGCTTATAATTTTAGATATTTGTTTTCATAGATATTGTGTGCACCAGGCTGAGTTTGCCATTGATAACATTAAAAGCATTAATTCCAACATTCGATAGGATGTTCTGCAGAGCAGAGGCAAGAGGAAGAGCAACCCCGTGAAGGTGATGAGTATGACTGTAACTTAACCATACACTAGCAGCCCACTAACTCAAGGTAAATTGGATCCAGCTTCCCTGAGGGTAAGGTCATATACAGGTTCTACTGCAGGGCCCCCAGATGAGGATTTTGATGGAGCGGCATACAACAGGATGCTGATGACAAAACACTGATTTTTGAGGCATAGGTAGATGGGTTGAATGCCACCTATCACTGTCTAGGGGCATGGAGGAGTCCAGCTACAATGTGGTAGAGAGCATCCTGCAGAGCCTAAAACCTATGCTTTCCAGTGTGGAAATGATGGCCAACTCCATGACAACATTGCCACACTGACCCATTAAGGACCGTCTGGTGGCTGCTGTCTCAGCTTCCACTGCTGCACAGGCAAATACTCATGACGCATCAGTGCTGCATTGAAAGCTCAGACTGAGGTCATGAGATCCATGGTTGCTACCACACATGTACAGACTGCTGCCATCATGGGTGCGAATGTTGGCACTCGAGCCTGCAGGCTCTCTGTATTCCAGCAATCTCTGCTCCAGCAGATTACTAGGCCCCACGGACAACATGCCTGCTGCCCTATCTCAGGATGATGGCAATGGTGGGAGTGCAACTGCAACAACAGCCCTGCCCTTGATTTCTTATGTTCTTATGGTGTGTTTCAAGGTCAGGTGGTGCAGTCTGAAACCAGGCCCTCAAGGCCCAGAGCTGCTTGGGGACATGCTGCAGGCCACCTGCAGGCTCCTGCAGTGAAAGTTGGCAGCCTTCCACCAGCCATCCTGTAGCCATGTGGATAACACTAGGAATGTTAGGACAGGTAAGGACAAGACAGGCCCTCGGGGAATACATAAGTGAAAATTACATTGCTGTTTACATAATTGGATGTGATATTGCATGACGATGTTTTGTGAAGATTTTTACGGTAGCTTGATTGCTGAATGTTGGGCAAGGGGATGTTATGATTATGGAATGTGAAATGGATGAGGGTGATAATTGGGTGTTCCACAGCAGGATGGGCTATTTCAAGTTGAAGCAGAACCCCACAATCCACTGTGAGACATTCCCCCCAGCTGCACTGAATCTAGGATGTCTCCCTCCTGCATACCACCCCCAACCCCACCCATACAGCTTGCCCTCACTACCTGCTCCATTCAATTCCCTGATGCTGTTCCAGACCAGGGGATAATTATAGAACTGCCCATCCCTGCGTCAGGTAGTCATCTGTCATAATTAAAAACAGAAAAAGCTGCAAATACTCAGCAAATCAAGCAGCATCTGTGGAAAGAAGCAGTTAACGTTTCACGTTGATGACCCTTCATCAGGATAGTCATCTGTCATCCTTAGCGACTGTCCTAAAGTGGCATAAAACTCCAGGATCCCAATAGAGAGCTACCGTCAACTCTGTAAGGAAAAGTTACTGGAAACCACCTCAGCTGCAACTTGTGGAGTGGTCCTTTAATTTGCACAGGTACAAGTTCTATCTTGAGGTGTCAGCTGTGGCTCAGTTCATAGCACCCTCACCTTTGAGTCAGAAGGTTGTGGGTTCATGTCCCACTCCAGGACTTTGAACAAAAAAAAAAGTCAAGAACTGTGAATATACTCGAAAGAGTTACAAGTCCTATCTTACAGCTGCTACCTGATCTTTGCTGAGTGATGCACAAATTTGTGGCTGACCCTCCATAAAATAAGTTTTGAATCCTAGCATCCCATCAGCCAGTTTGGCTGTGATGTCAGGATAGTGTGGGATCAAGCTATTTGACGTGTGTGCCCCTCTGCCCTCAAACCATGTGGCCCATGCAGGAAGCAGCTGACGTCAACAAGCCATGCCCAGTATATGATGCAACATAATGTGAGGCAACTCTAGCTCATACTTTGGATTCACACTCCCTACCACCATCTAGTGTCCCCTTCTGGAAATGTGCAAGTGTGGCACTTATGAGGAAAGCATCAAATTCTGCTATTATGTACCAGTGGTAGGGCTGAATACTCCGTGGACTCTCTATCAAGGTTCAAATGAATAGTAACTCATTTGGATAAGGCATTGTGGAACTGTATCATAGGAAGAGCTGTGTGCCAAGGTGAAAATGAGTCGTGAAATTGGAGAAGGGAAATTGTCTAAATTTAGGACAATTTCCTGAATAGTTGAAAAAAGCAAAATGATTTTTTAGTGACTAGGATTTTTAATGACAATTAGCTTAAACAGGATTATTTCACCAATACAGACTTGTAATTTTTCTTAGTGCTGGTGAATGTGAATACGTAACAAATATTTTGGTTGAGTTTGCTGAACCCCTGTGTCTTTTGAATAGAGGAAACATCTTGCAATTTCATTAACACAAATCCCAATTTTTGAAAGGGTATGTCTTGCATTTCTTCTGTTGAGTTGCACATGTATGTGATACACAAACACAGAATTTTGAGCAAACATTGTGTTTTTACACTTGAACATTTCAGATCTCCACCCCAATGGAGTACTTTTGAAATGTCACTGTTGTAGGAAATATGGCAGCTAATTTGCACACAGCAAACTCTCAAACAGAAATAGAATGATGACAAGCTACTTTGTCATGATGTTGATTGAGGGGTAAATATTTGCCAGGGCACCAGGGATAACTCTTCCTTGAAATGGTGCCAGACAGGGTCTCAGAGCAGCACTCCCTCAATGCTGCACTGAAGTGTCAACTTAGATCATTGTGTTGGAGTGGGACTTGAAACCACAACCTTCTGCCTCAGTGGCAAGAGTCGCTACTATAGAAACAGACCCTGCATTCCCATCGCTAAGAAGTTTACCATTATTGCTCAATATTTAGTCACCTGATGTATGACTTGGCAGACCATAACACTAAAGCCCCTTTATGTGAATTCAATATTGTGATTTCACACATGACACTAGATTATTTCTATCCTCCTGAAGATCGTGCTGATACAAACTAATGAAATGATGCCAGTTACAAACCAACCAGATAATTTATTTTACACATCTGTGAGCGAAGTGAACAATGAAAGCCATGAATTTTAATTACTTTTAAATATTCCTCATAACAGAGCATGCAATCCCCTATCTCCCTGATGGATGGGCTAAATACACTTTGCTGACTAGAAATTTATCTGAAACTAAGTGGTACTAAACTTTCAAAGTTCATTTTTCTCTTCCTCCCTCCTCCCTGGTGACCTCAGCAATCTGGACTGTAAGTGAAAGGCGGCTTCTCACTGTTCAGCAATAGGTTAGTGAAGCCGCCAGTTAAACCTTCCTATCTCTGGTCTCCAGACAGGCATCTTGCTAAGCTCCTTTGAAGAAAGTCATTCCCGGACACTGAAATCTTTTTAACAAATACGCACTGTGTCAAGCTGATGTTTTATTCAAAAATCATAACTATAGACAGATGCCTTGTCTGAATCCACTCAGCATTCCCAGAAGCTGTTTTTTGTGGGAACGCGATTAATTTAAGAACAATATCTTAAACATAGTAAAATTTCAGTTAATGTATAAGGTTAAAAAAACCTGAAATGCGGCAACACTATTATCTCAGAAAATAATTAAGGCACAAAATGTAGGTTAGTGTTTTCAGATTATAATGTTTATAAATGTCTTGTATGCCATAATGATGTATAATTTCAACATCTGAAATGGAAGCAGAGACCATTTAAAATCTCTGCAGAAGTTAAAGGTATGAAATAATGTCACTTTTCTAATGATTGCAATGAAACTTCAAGGTTTAACTTTAAAACAACTTTATAAAATGACTGCATGCTTTCTTAAAGATGTCACCACCTTCAGCCGCATTTAATGACTTGATGTTCAAAACATTGTTCAGAGACCCAGTTTTTAAAAAATAAATCTTATGAAACCAACCACTATAAAGCCAAACAACCAAAAAGTAAAACTATACACAAAGGTAATGATTGTACCCTGGCCTACCTATTTGTGTAGTTGAAGCATATTTTCTTCACATGGCTTTTAAGAGATCTTGCATAGTTTTACATCTTTATACAGTAGTTTTACACACAAAATGATTTGGGTAGCTGCATAGGGAATGATAGATGGGCATGGATGCACAAGAGCTATCCTATCATTTCTATGGCATTACTGGGTTTGGTCAGTTGTGAAGCTCCCACTTGTAAGAAAGAAGGAAAATTTGGGAACAAACTTAATTTGTTACAGTAAAATGTGTGAGGACTGGCTTAACACATACACAATCATTCTGTGCATTAGATGCACTAATTTCACCTCTCCCTGTCCCGTTAATGCTGTAATGATGTAGCCAAACTGGCACATAGCTTCGCATCATTGGGTCAGGCCTCAGGTATAACAACTCTGGCCAGCAATCCAGAATGCCACAAAGGCAAACACAACATTGAGGTCCCCTCAGGGACATGAGGACTGCCTAATATATTCAGACTAGTGCAGTTCTTCCACTAGATGTGACATGATCCATCAGTTTGCTTTGGCAGTCTTTCCCCAAATCCCACCTGCTCCATAAATGGAGTTTAAGCACCTATTGGCTATACGACAGTTAAAACACTATAGTTTCGGTCTAAATTAGGGGGAGTAGCAATCAGACTGAAACCCCTTGCTGGTGGTTTACAGTTTATTTTAATTGAACATATTAGTCGTGTCTACAAAAAGATAATAAATATCTGTCACCGCTAATGCTAGCTTTCAAAAACTTGAAAATAAATCTTAATTCAGTTTTAGTGAAATAAAAATGGTGTTTTAAATAATCAAAGCAATGCATTGCTTTGTTGAAGAGAGTGCCTGAAATATATTGAGGAAACACTGGAAATGCTTTCAAGGTCGGTCACGCTGATATATACATATGTGTAGGAGGTCATCCTTCTATAGAAACCTTTATTCCATTTTCCAACTATAGTATGTTGAATGACGCCACAATCTTTTCTCCATAAATTACCCATTGAATCAATAGAAGTATTAATCATTCTTTATGTGAAGGAGTGTTTCCTTATATTGTTTTGCTGTTTTTTTTACTAGTTTATACTTCCCAATGTCGTCCAGTTATGATTGACCCTTTCTATTCTGCTTAGTATCTTTTATACCTCCTACAAGGCCCTCTATCTCTTGCCTCCTTTCAAGAGCTTTGAGTTTTAAAATTCAGTCCTAAGTAGGGAACAATATTTGTCGTTCAAAACCATTGTTAATAGGGCATTAATGACATTGTCAAATTTTCTAGATTTTGTTTCAGGAAAGTGATTTGAAATAATGACCTTTCAGCTCTGAAACACTGCATATTGCACTTCAGAGTACTGTATTACTTGCACTCTGGAGGACATGGTCAACTTTTCAGATCTACATGAATTACCATTCAACTAATTTTTAAATATATTGCTCTATCATTAGAAACATTGCATTATTTTATCCATACCAGAAATACAATGTTGTCCTATATGTATAGATACAAATGAGCAATCTATCTTGTATTGGGCCACATTGTTCATTTAAAAATACAGGAACATGAGCAGTATTGGTACTGTGATATGAAGATTTTTATGAATGTTAAGAGAGACCTGATAGAAGCTGGCTTTCACTATTCTACGGATTACGTCTGTACTTCACTATGATGCTTTTCATACTTGAGAGACTGATAATGCAACTAGCTTTGCTGGATTGTGTATCAGTATAATCCCCTCTTCTGGTAATTGTAATTTGTGCATGGTGCATTGATACATTTTGCAATAAAATACAAAAAATCCCTGTAACTGTTGTACTAACTAGATACAATTAGCATTTAATCAACAGTTTTTCAGTCCTTGCAACAGAAAAAGGGAATTAGATCTATCAACTGTATTAATATTATAGAACCCATAAATTGCGCGCACACTTGTAACAAAGGTGCTAAACAATCTGAGCAAAGAGTAAAAACAGTACTTATTCAATAGCAATCTAAGTGTGGAGAATATAAAATCCTGGGTTTATATATGTATATATATATATCTAAGCATAATGATAAAAAAGCAGCTTGAGAATTAAAGTAGAATTTAAGCTCACTAGCAGCAGTATGTGGATTGTACAAAGATGGCAGTCGGTTTTGTGGGTTGAATTGTCCCTATGGCATTTTAATAACTACATGAAGCCATGTTTTGAAATCGCTGTGTTCTGTTGCTGATTGCTGTTAAATAAAGTGTGAGGAGAAATCTTATTTTCTAACTGTTACGAAGGATTATGAAAATGGTTTTATGCATTAGAAAAAGGTTTTATTTGCCAAGATGATCTACTTAGAAGCATTTATAGAAATATAGGAAAAGATTACCTCAGAAGATATATAGACATTTTTCTTACTGCGTTCATAGAATCAGAATGGCAGACTTAGTATCATTGATATTTCCCAAATCAATTTTGCATCACAAATTTTCATCCATTAAATGCCTTTAAAATGATAACTTATTTACCCAAATGCGTGGTCAAAGTTGTGATGAATATATGGACTGTTTGTTGCATTTTTAAACTGTATTTTTATTTCACAAAGACATTTGCAAGAGTCTTGATATTCTGTAATTAAAGATTTAGAACTCACTGTGAATGGATATACTGCTTACATCTGTGCAGGATGAACAAGATTTAATATTAGGTGCAGTTTGTTACCATGAATGACACACGCAACCAATGGAAATAGTACATTCAAGGTTTTTGTAACAAACTTTTTTAATAAAAGAGCCTATATAGATAATTTGAACAGCATTTTTGAAGCTTTATGTTTGTGTTGTACAATTTTTGCAAGGAAGTGGTCAGAAGAGGATTATATTTTAGCTGTTATTTTATGTATTACATGTGACATCCAGATTCACTGTTAAAAAAGCATCCGACAACATTGACGTTGCTGAATTATGTAGTGCATTATCATAACAGAAATAACTTACATTTATACAGTGTTAGGATCCTCTTAGAGGCTGATAACTTTTTAAAAACGATATGAATTCCGAGTGACCTACGCAAAGAATTGAATGACAAGATTTCACATTACAAGACCTCCGCTGTAACAAACTAACTAAAATCAACTGAAACGAAACATTACTTAGTAGGCACCTAATACCCTAAACTCCAGAAAAGGTATAAAAACAAAAAGCTAAAAGCTACTGCGGATGCTGGAAATCCAAAACAAAACAAAAACAGAATTACCTGGAAAAACTCAGCAAGTCTGGCAGCATCGGCGGAGAAGAAATCAGTCAACGTTTTGAGCCTCCATGGCCCTTCGGCAGAACTGCAGCATAGTTTCAACAAGGGAGAAATATAAATTGGTTTAAGGTGGGTGGGGGGCGGGGGGGAAAGAGACACATTGAGGGTGTGGTGTGAGCAGATAATAATCAAAAGATGTCAGAGACAAAAGGGTCAAAGAGGTGTTGAAGGTGGTGGTCTTTGAGAAAAGTGCTAATTAAGAATGGAAAACAGGATATTCAAAGTACAGCTCTAGTGGGGGTGGGGTGGAAAGACTAAAGGTTTTAGTTTTAGATTTAAAAATAATGGAAATAGGTGGGGAAAGAAGAATCTATATAAATTATTGAAAAAAAAGCGGGTGGGGGGGGGAAAAGAAACGGGGTGGGGAGGAGGAGTTTAAGATCTAAAGTTGTTGAATTCAATATTCAGCCCAGAGGGCTGTAAAGTGCCTAGTCGGAAGATGAGGTGCTGTTCCTCCAGTTTGCGTTGGGCTTCACTGGAACAATGCAGCAAGCCAAGGACAGACATGTTGGCAAGAGAACAGGGTGGAGTGTTAAAATGGCAAGCGACAGGGAGGTTTGGGTCTTTCTTGCGGACAGACCGGAACCTGCGGTCACCTGTGGTCTGTCCGCAAGAAAGACCCAAACCTCCCTGTCGCTTGCCATTTTAACACTCCACCCTGTTCTCTTGCCAACATGTCTGTCCTTGGCTTGCTGCATTGTTCCAGTGAAGCCCAACGCAAACTGGAGGAACAGCACCTCATCTTCTGACTAGGCACTTTACAGCCCTCTGGGCTGAATATTGAATTCAACAACTTTAGATCTTAAACTCCCCCATCCCCACCCGCTTTTTTTTCAATAATTTATATAGATTCTTCTTTCCCCACCTATTTCCATTATTTTTAAATCTAAAACTAAAACCTTTAGTCTTTCCACCCCACCCCCACTAGAGCTGTACTTTGAATATCCTGTTTTCCATTCTTAATTAGCACTTTTCTCAGACAAAGACCACCACCTTCAACACCTCTTTGACCCTTTTGTCTCTGACATCTTTTGATTATTATCTGCTCACACCACACCCTCAATGTGTTTCTTTCCCCCCCGCCCCCCACCCACCTTAAACCAATTTATATTTCTCCCTTGTTGAAACTATGCTGCAGTTCTGCCGAAGGGCCATGGAGGCTCGAAACGTTGACTGATTTCTTCTCCGCCGATGCTGCCAGACTTGCTGAGTTTTTCCAGGTAATTCTGTTTTTGTTTTGTTCCAGAAAAGGTATCCCCCTTTAACTTCTTAACACAATGAAAAACCCCATCCTGCATTTATACATTATACTGCATTCTCTGTAGACGTGTAGTCATATGTTTAAAGTCCAACCCTTCCGGCACTAACAGAATCCCTTCTCCCTGCTTCCTCCAGGTGAATCTTCCAGTTTCATTTTAAACCAAGTCCTCTTCACTCAACCCTTTGAGCATAGTAGAATAGACTCCCTGCTGCTGTAAACTCTGTCTGCATACCATGGTCTCTAACTTTTCACACTCCTTGTTTCCTTGAACATGGGTTCTGTCCGTAACAGCTGTTCACTTGGCGATTAACACAAAAGCAGTCCTTCTGTTTGGCAGAGGAGCGGCTGCTTCTCCTAAATCCTTTGGTCGGTCTGACTCTGAGAGTCTGAGTCTGCAGCAGTAGGGCCTCCGCCTTTTCCTTTGTGTTCAGGTGTTAAGCCTTGCATCTGACTTAGAAACCCAAATTAAAACTTATTGAGTCTCCATAACAATTAGGCAAAATGAGGTTTGTCTCCAGGCAAAAGTCACGTGGGAAAACAGAAACAGAAATACCTGGAAAAACTCAGCAGGTCTGGCAGCATCGGCGGAGAAGAGTACAGTTGACGTTTTGAGTCCTCATGACCCTTGTACTCTTCTCCGCCGATGCTGCCAGACCTGCTGAGTTTTTCCAGGTATTTCTGTTTCTGTTTTTGTTTTGGATTTCCAGCATCCACAGTTTTTTGTTTTTAAAGTCACATGGGCTTGCCTCCAGGCAGAATTAGGAGGAGGGCACATGCCCCTCTCCATTTTACCTTGAACTAAAGGAGATGATTTAAACATAAGCATCTTATAAGGCATTCATAACAATAGCGCCTTAATGTCTCACCAAGCCTTAGAAGGAATGAACAAATGCTTGGTCAAAGACGTGAATCTTACAGAGAATTTTAAGTAGGAGAGAAAGTTGTTGGGTTCGGAGGCGAATCCTGGAAAGGCTTGCCTGGTCAGATGAACACTCCATTAATGGGTGAAGGCAGAGTAGGATGCTGGACTGGAATGGAAGCATGAGGGGTGGTGGGAAGATAGAATTGTAAAGTTAAAGAAGTTAAAAGAAATAAGGATGGAGGATTTAAATGAGAATTTAAATTTGAGACACTGGAAGAACAAGTATAATTAGTGATTATAATGATGTGGGATGGAATGCAGGATGCAGAGTTTTGGATGAGTTGAAGTTTATGAATTTCATCCAGGAAAGCACTGGAACAATCAAGTTTGGAGGTGCCAAATGTGTTGGTGCCAAATGTGTTGGTGAGTGTTGGCCTGAAATCGGATTGGAATGGAGTGATGTTAAGAAGGTGGACATAGATGGACTTTGTAGTGGAGATTGATATGAAATTAGAAGGTCAGCTGAGGGTTGAACGGCCACAGAGGTTGCAAACAGCCTAATTCAGCCTGAGACAATGGCTAGGAAGGAGAAATGGTATCGGTTCCAAGGATACAGAATTTGTACAGCTCTCATGTTTCCTTGGTGGGGTGATTGCGGGGTGTAGTTCAGGACAAATGGGTAATCCAAAGCTTCAGCTTAATTTAATGGTTGTACCTCAATATAATGAAAACATATCCATTTCCTGGCTGACAGTTAACCAGATTGAGAAACAGGCTGACTGCCATGCGGGAAAGCCTGATCTAGTAGGGTGGGAGAGAATTTGGTAGGGGGGTTGTAAAGTCCAGAAATCAGATTGAGAATTTGCCCTTGGGGAGTGAAGCAGGAGTTGGAAACATTCTGAAAGTTAAGTGTAAAATATTTTGACACCTTCAATGTCACTATTAGATGTGGCATTGTAATGTGGATGTGTTTTTAATGCAATGATTCATCATAGGGATCTGTCCTGCAAAGGTAAGTTGATCCTTACATTGACCACCATTGTGTAAGTGTTGTCGAGCATTACCATATTTTTCCATTGAAGCAAGTGCCATAATGCATTAAAAATATTTTTAAAGTGCCCTGTCAGTCCCTGTTGTCATGTTTTGTGCTATGATTTAAAATCAACTGTTAGCTCTGACTTTTTTTTTAAAAAGCCTGCTTTAGCAGTTGAAAAAACTCTCTGCTCCTATCCATTGATTGACAGGCACCCTGCTTTGAAATGGAAATAGAACACCGTTCTGTTCGGTCAGTATCAGGCAATGCATAAGGAAACTGGGAACTTTTGTTATGAATTATTGAACTATTATGAATGCTTGGCCTGATTTCAATATCTTGAATAGCTTCAGGTCAACAGGTGGCCTATGACCCAAGAATGATTGACACTTAAAAAGCTGTAATAACAAAATATACCTTCAATAGGTTTTTAAACAAACAAAAAAGACACAATAGACACTTAAAGGATTTATTTTTTTTACACGAGTAAACTTTTATTTCTAGCATCAAAGATAATGGGTTTGAATTCAGGGTTTTGTGAGAGGGTTAGATGTTTATTTTTTTCTAATAGTTTTTAAATAACTCCCATTGCTATTGCATGGCACCTGAGGACTGTACATAGCGCATGCTGGGTGAGTGGCTATGGAGGATACATGACATCATGGAGATGTTATGGGGTGTCATAGAGGATCTGAGAGGGCATGGGGTGGCATAGGCAGGTGAGTAGCATGGCCATTCTGAGGGGGAATGGGGTGGCATGGGAGGTCGATGACAGGGTGAGGGGTGGTTTATGAGGCCTTTAAATGTTTGGAGCTAGGCTGCTGTGTTGGAGAACTTAGCAGGCCTTCTAACCAGCCCTCCTCCACATCCACATTCCTCGCGAACTCCATTGAGCCTCTCATAATGCACTGTGAACCTAGCCCCTGTGTGAAAAGACAAAAGCCCTGGGCAAAGCCACACATGGGTCATGTCTGCATTTCAGAAGGTGCAAAAGTCCAGAGGTCAGGTTTTCCCAAGCCCACAGGAGAATCGTGCCTGATGAGTGCAACTCCAACGTTACCCAAGAAGCTCAATGCCATTCAAGGCAAAGCAGCCTGCTTGTTCACATCCACATCCAGCACCATAAACATTCACACTCTCCACCATCATGACAGCAGTGTGTACCATTTACAAGATGCGCAGCAGCAACTCGCCAAGGCTTCTTCAGCAACATCTTCCAAACCCACAACGTCTACCATCTAGGAGAACAAGGGCAGCAGATATATGGGAACACCACCACCTGCATGTCTTGATCCAATCACACACCATTCTGACTTGAAACTATATCACCATTCCTTCACTATTGCTGTGTCAAAATCCTGGAACTCTATCCCTAACAGCACTGTGAATGTACCCACATCACATGGACCGCAGCGGTTCAAGAAAGAGGCTCACCATTACCTTTGCGAGAGAAATTAGGGATGGGCAGTAAATTCTGACCTTGCTAGGGACACCCATATCCCAGGAACAAATTTTTAAAATTCAGTACATACGGAGCATGTTTTATTGAAAATTCATTATAAATACTTGATTTCTCCTGTAGGTTGTGCTTAATATTTCTAAGGGTCTCAACCTTCTTTCTTACATACTGGTTGCTATTTTATAATGAGTGTGATTGTGTAATCTGGGCATCAGATTTTCACAAATCAGTCAAAATGTGCTGTGGAATTTTTATCACATTCTTTTGTTGCACAGGAGGGCTGAGTTTTGAAAACATCCAAGAGTGCCATCACAGGAGGAACACAAGTTCATTGGTTGGTGAGAAACTGCTGCAACCCTGGTCTTCAAGTTGCAGAAAATTTGTAAAAACACATTCTTCTTAAAAGAAGGAGCTACTTAGATTTCAGTAAGAAACACATGTAATAGACAAGGCCAGGTAAAATGAAGTAGTATAGGTAAACCAAAGTAAAATAAACTTAATATAAGGGAAGTAAACTGAAGCAATGGCAGGACAGCTCAGTCATGTGGAATGTGTGTCCTGTAATATGTGGGAAATCGTGGACACTATCGGCGTCCTAGATGACCACATGTACAGGAAGTGTCACCAGCTGCAAAACCTTAAGTGTCACCAGTTTCAGAGCTTGAGCGGTGGCTGGAGTCACATTGGTGCATCTGCGAGGCTGAGAGCTGCGTGGATGGCACCTTCAGAGAGGTGGTCAGAGCCAGGTTTGTGGCACCACAGGCAGCTCAGCTGTACAGGAGGGGAGAAAGAAGAGGGGAAGAGCAGTAGCGAGGGGACTCAGCTAGGGGAATAGATGTTTCTGTGGCTATAGATGTGACTCCAGGATGGTATGTTGCCTCCCTGGTGCCAGGGTCAAAGATGTCATGGATCAGCTGCAGTACATTCTTCTGGGGGAGGGTGATCAGCCAGAGGTCATGGTCCACATTGGTACTAATGACTTAGTTAGAAAAGGAGATGAGGTCCTGAAAGCAGGTTTCAGGGAACTCGGAAGAAGATTGAAAAGCAGGTCCTTTAAAACAGTAATCCCAGGATTACTTCCAGTCTTGTGTGCAAATGAGTATAGAAATAGGAGAATAGAGGGATTAAACAGGTGGCTAGGAGGGAGGGCATCAGATTTCTGAGGTATTGGGACTGGTTCTGGGGAAGGAGGGACCTGTACAAGCACCTGAACATGACTCGGATGAATATCCTCGCAGGGAGATTTGCCAGTGCAGTTGGGGGGTGGGGGGAGGTTTAAACTAGATTGGCAGGGGGGTGGGAACCTGAGGGCAAATTCAGAGCAGGAAATGGGAGATGAGAGAATTAGTGATTCTGAAAGACAGGAGAAGCACAGGTTAAAAAGTGTACAGCACAGGAATATGACAATGTTAAAAGGTATATATGTAAATACAAGGAGTATAGCAAATACAGCTGATGAGCTGAGGGCACAGATAGATGCATGGCAACATGATATCATCACTGTAACTGAAACTTGGCTTAAAGCGGGGCAAAAATGGCAGCTAAATATCATGGACATAGAGTTTTCAGGCAGGATGGAGAGGAGATGTAGCACAATTGGTTAAAGAAACAATTACAGCTGTGAGTAGGGATGATCTACTAAATGAAGCACAAATGAGGCCATATGGTTTGAGCTCAGAAATAAAAAAAGGGGCAGCCACATTGCTAGGAGTGTACTATAGGCTGCCAAATAGTGGAAAGGAGTTAGAAGAGCAAATGTGTAGGCAAATTTCTGAGTGCAAAAACAATATTCAACTATCCTAAAATCAATTGGGATATGAGCAGTGAGAAGGGCACAGAGGGCACAAAATTCTTGAACTGCATTCAAGAGAACTTTTTCAGCCAACATGTAATAAGCCCAACAAGAGGGGGCGCAATTCTAGATTTAGGGTGGAATCATCCTAGATTCGCACTAAGGGTGGTAGTGCCAGCCATGATGGTGGGTTTCACGCTGTATTGTCCCAAACCTGCCACGTTATTTATGCATTCCCGGGAAACATGCTGTTTCATGGCAGGTGGGCTCCCATTAATTCACCTGTCATCACCCTGCCACTTCATCATGCTGGGCAACATATTTAAAGTGCAGCTGCGCCTACACATCTCAGTGCTTCCAGTCCACAACTACTGCAGGGAAGATATCCGCAAAGGCAAGAAGAGTGCAACCCCCAGGTTTAGTGATGCATCACTGGAACACCTTTTGGACGCTGTGGACTCCCAACACGATGTCCTCTACCCTCTTCTGCTCCCCCCCCACCTCATCTGCTCTGGCCGCAGGATGGGCAGCGGCATGACCAACCAGACTTGGAAGGTGGTGGTCAGCATCAATGCCCTGCAAAAGAGGACAGCTACCCAGTACCACTACAGGATGAATGGCCTCATCCTTTTCACCAGGGTAACTCACTCTTCTCATCACTCTCAACTCTCACACTCACAAATCCATCACGTATCCATAGGGATCTCATACCTTAAGGGACAACACCACTAACTCTCACACACACCCTCATATCACCATCAGGCTCATATCCTCTCGAGCTCATATCCTCATTCTTGTCCATGGTGCCGCTCACCACACAAACATTCCATGCAGTGCCACATGCCCTGCTCACACTCTCTCCATCTGTTTTCATGCAGGAGAAGCCTGTTCTCATCAGCAGGGAAAGGTCCCAGACCTGGGGTGGAGTGGCCCGCATTAGGCCCCTCCCTCACTTTGAGGATCGTGCTGACTAGTGAGGATGTGGACCATGCCTACGGTGATGGTGAGGTCGGTGGCAAACATTCACCTGAGGAACCTGCACTACATCATCTCTCCCTCAACGCAACTATGTGTGCTCTCTCTTGTGCCTTTGACTCATGCGCTACTTATCTCTACTTTGGTTCACAGGGAGCTCTACAAGGGACAACACCCTCAGCCAGCCAGTCCCTCAGCTCCTGTTATGATGTGGCAGATGATGTGTGCCAGGCGGACCAAATTCACAACGGAAATTTGGTCATGCTATCACAATGGTTTTGCAAGAAGATGTGTGCACTGAATTCAAAAGTAATAAGTCCACCAAGACCTCTCGAGATTTTAAAAATTCTATGAAAATATTCATTAACAAAATAAAAGATTTCAAGCACATACATAAGAGAACAATTGCTTACTACTATAACAAACCCTAAAATTCCTAATTGACCTGATTCCCAGTTACACCCCCATCCCCCTTTAAGGCAACAGTCTAAAATGGATTTTAGATTTAAAACAAAACCAGCAAGTTAACACAGCACCCACTTGACAGTGGAATTCCAAATAGCTTTTCCCCAACTTCAGTTACTTTACATAGCAGACTTATGCACAAATGGCTGGAGGCACCTTGAAGACTGTTTCGAAGCTCCTGTTGGATCTTACATGGCCCCCTCCTCACATAGCCTTTCATTCTCCTTTTGGTATCTCTCTCTCACTTTAATATATAAATTCTATTGTTCCAAACATCTTTGAAACTGTATCTTCCTCATAATATAAAAACTTTCATCTTCCCAATATTATCAGTAACCTTTGGAAAATAAACACACTCCTTAGCCTTGTTTATCTGGCCAGTTGTAAACAGACTAATATGCCTTTGCAATCCAAACAAACCCTTCATTTATCTAAAACAAATACAAATTCCCTTCACACCTTACATGCTAAACCCACATCCATGTTTACTGATTAGCATGTTAAGCACATTTCTACACATAGAGTGCAAGCTAGAAATCATCAAAAGAAGCTATTTGACTCCAAATATAATTAAATCACACAGACAGAACCAACCATACTTATACCCATAAACCTACTTCACAATAAACTAGAAAAATATTATGAAAATTATTATATTTTGTTGCACTCCATCCACGTCCTCAGTGGCTTCCAAGTGGACTCCTCCCCCAGTGCAGAGGTGGAAATAAGCAGCCCAGATGACCTGTCACTGCAGAGGGAGCAGCCGGCCCATGAGTGATTCTGGAGGGAAAAGTGTGTGTGGCAGGGCCTTTTGGAGCCTCGGGCAAGCAGTCTCGCACGCATGCGGATCCTTCACATTTCACACTCATTTAAATGTCCTGAGCTGCCTGCTGGGGTTCACTTTCAGTTTTCCATCTGAGCTGACCTGCATCTCTGCATTCCAATGCATCACCTGATCTTGCCCAGCGCAACTCTAGTTTCACTTTCGATTTGGACAGAATGGTGTTAATTCGGTTTTACTTTCACTCCCCCACCCTTTAGCCTCCCCCAGTCACCCATTTCTTTGCCCCTATCACAGTTGATTTCCCCCCCGCCCCCCCAACCCCCGCAGCATCACATTCCACCTCCCCTCCGTTACCTACCAGCCCCAACCTTTTTCCTTTGGGGATGTCCAGGTGAATGTGCATGTTCACTTCCTTCCCAAAAATCCCACCCACATACACATTCACCTCCCCAGCCTCTTCCTTCCCACCCCCCAGGGCCCGTGTCTGCTTCCGGGTTCCCACCAACCGTCTTGCTGTCCCTTCTACCGATACTGTCACATCCTCACCCTCCCACCCTACCGCCTCACACTGCCCTCGGTCATTGTCACCTTTCCTCCATACCACGCCCACCCTCAATTCGGTCTCCAGGAGGCAGATATGGACCCATCTGACCCCTGCCATGCACATTCACCTGCACATCCCCTCTCTTTGCACTCCTTGCCCCACCTCACATCCCTTCCCCGACTTCGTACCCAATCCCCCCCTTCGCAAATCTTCCCTCCTTCAAACCCCTTCTCCCACTGGAAACCCTTTCCCCCGTAAGTTCTCCCACCCCACCCCCCCACCGGACTCCCGCCACTTAGTCCCTCCCCCCTCCTGACTTCTTCCTCTACCCTTACCTCTCCGTCACCCTTAGTCCCTCCCCACTCCCAACTCCTTCCTCCAGCCTTACCTCTTCCTCCAGGCTTACTTCTTCCTCCAGCCTTACTCCCTCCCCTCTCCCCACCCCTTCCTTCCCCCCAGACACCCTCCCCTCTCCACACCCCTTCCTCCCCCCGAACACACTCCCCGCTTCACAGCCCTTCCTCTCCCTGGACCTTCCCCTCTCCATACCCCTTCCTCTCCCTGGACACCCTCCCCTCTCAGCACTCCTTCCTCACCCAGGTCACCCTCCCCCCTCTGCAATCCTTCCCTTGCACCTTCCACCACCCCCCTTACACCTATCTCCCCAGTTGCTGTCTTCTCCTCCATTACTCCATTCTCCCCCTGTTCTCCCTCCCCCCCGACACCTTCATTCCCAACGTCCCCGCCGACACCTTCATTCCCCCCCCAACCTCACCCCCATCCTGACATCTTCATTCCCAACTTCCCTCCCCGACACCTTCATTCGCCCCAGCTCCCAACATTACCCATCCTGACACTTTCATTCCCCAGCTCCCAACCTCACAAGCCCCCTGACAGCTCTTCCTCTCCCAACCCCTCGATCGTCATTTGTGGTGAGCATCAATGGTGACTATCCAACCTCCGTGAGCTGCTTCGCAGCAGACCCATGTCCATGAAAATCCACCCAGCATGCCATGGACATGCCTCCAGTGTGTCGTAGGTGTTGGGCTCCAGCACCTTCTGTTCCTCAGATGTCCGTGATGTCAGTAAAGCCCTGGCGGGTAAGTCCCAACTTCTGCATGTCACAGTTGTCCAGGCGTGTTCTATACCGGCGTGTTTTCCTGCTGCTGTGGGCGAATGATCCAGTGGGGAGGGGACGATTCCGGCAGGCAGGCCTAATAATGATATGCTGGTGTATTACAATGAGGTTCCCGACATTTGATGGTGGAGAACGTGGCTTGCCATTGGTGGGCTGAGCAGATGATCGCAAACTGGTTTCACGCCATCGTGAAACCGATCACGCTATTTTGTCCACTCATATCACCGAACTCGCCCGACGCCAGCCACAGAAAATCCCGGCCTTAATCTTAGTAAATGAAGCTGGGCCAGTGGATGAAGTTACATTTTGGAGATAGTGACCATGGCCAGAATTTTTACCTCGTTGGGCGGGCTCAGCGAGGGCGGCTTGGAGCAGTTGGGAAACTGACCCCCACCCGCGATCAGGGCTGGACCTCGATTTCACGTTGGCGGACCAATTAAGGCCTGCCCAGCGTGAAACGTGTGCTGCAGCGCTGCCTCTGTGGAGGGGCAGGAGGGCGAGCGGGGACTTCGCGCATGCACACAAGTGCGCACTAAGAAAGCTCCCTGAGTCACAGAGCTGCCTCAGCGAGATGAAGATATAAAAAATTACAAATAAAGAATTTTAAGATGTTAAAAAACATGTCCCCTCATATGACTCTGTCACATGAGTAGGGACATGTTAGAAATTAGTATAAAAATGTTTTTTTAATGACGGATCGAAACCTCATACCGCCCATGGGCGAGGTTTTGCAAAAAATGCAAAGCCCGCTCGGCCTTTTCGCCTGCCCGCCAACCGTAAGGTTGAACGGACAGTGGAAAATTTAATTCAATTAGATTGCTAATAGCCTTAATAGGCCTTTTAATAGTTGGCGGATGTGCTGCCAACTCCCACGCGCGCCTGTCGACCAAAGTATCGCACTAGTGCGCGATGACGTCGGGATTCTTGCCCAATGTCATCATGCATCATTTTACGCTCGTTTGGGTTGGGCGCTTGCCTGCCTGACAAGGTAAAAATTCTGGCCCTTAATACAGTTAGATTTAGCATCATTATGGAAAAGGACAAAGATAGAAAAGGAGTAAAAGTTCTAAATTGGGGGAAGACAAATTTTACAAAGCTGCGAGGTGAACTGGCAAAAGTGGACTGGATACAGCTACTAAAGGGAAAACAGTGTCAAATCAGTGGGAGATATTCAAAAATGAGATTCAATGGCACACTATAGACATGTCTCCAAAAAGTAAAAGGGCGATACTGCCACAACTAGAGCCCCCTGGTTATCCAGAAGCATACAAGGTAAGATAAAGCAGAAAAAGAGTGCTTAGTCACAAAAAGCTTAATACTGTAGAAAGCCTAGAGGAGGAGGGAATACACAAAAGTGAAGTAAAATAGGAAATTAAGAAAGCCAAGAGAGGATGTGAAAATTATTGGCAGGTAAAATCAAAGAAAACCCAAAGATGCTTTCCAGTACATAAAGAGCAAGAGGAAACAAAGGTAATTGTTGGTGGATGTTTGTGACTGGAAGGCTGCTTCTAGTAGGGTTCTGCAGGGCTCAGTACTAGGTCCCCTGCTTTTTGTGGTGTATATTAAGGAATTGGATGTAAATGTAGGGGGAACGATCAAGAAGTTTTAAGATGACACAAAAATTGGCCGCATGGTAGACAGCAAGGAGGAGTGCTATAGTCTGCAGGAAGCTATCAATGGGCTGGTCCAGTGGGCAGAAAAGTGGAAAATGGAATTCAACACAAAGGAGTGTGAGGTGATGTATTTGGGGTGGTCAAATAAAGCAAAGGTTTATACAAAAAATGGGAGGATACTGAAAGGAATAGAGGAAGTGGAGGACCTTGGATTGAATATCCACAGATAACTGAAGGTAACAGAAGAGGTTGAATAAGATGGTTAAGAAGGCATATAGAATCTTTCATTTATTAGTCGAGGCATAGAATATAAGAGCATGACAATATGCTGGAACTATATATATCATTAGTTAGGTCGCAATTTGAATCCTGTGTGCAGTTCTGGTCAGCTCATTATAGAAAGGATATAATTGCATTTGACAGGGTACAAAGGAGATTTACGAGGATGTTACCTGGACTGGAAGTTTGAATCTATGAGGAAAGATTGGATAGGCTGGGGTTGTTCTCCTTGGAACAGAGGAAGCTGAGGGGAGATTTGATTGAGATGTACAAAATCGTGAGCTGCCTGGATAAAGTGGATGCGAAGGGCCTATTCCTTTAGCAGAGAGGTCAGTGACTAGTGGGCATTGATTTAAAGTGGTTGGTAGAAAGATTAGAGGGGGGATGAGGAAAAGGCTTTCATCCAGAGGGGTTGTAGGGGTCTGGAACTGACTTCCTGAAAGGGTAGTAAAGGCAGAAACCCTCAATTCATTTAAAAGGTGGCATAAATGTGCGGTAAGCTGCAGGGCTACAGAACAAATGCTGGAAAGTGGGATTAGGCTAAATGCCTCGTTTTTCAGCCAGCACAGACATGATGGGCCAAGTGGCCTCTTTCTACGCTGTAAACTTTCTCTGATTCCATGATCTTCTCCAATCCTAAAAAAAACTGTCTTAAGCTGCAGTTCCAAATAAAGTCACAGAGAGGCAGCAAGCATTCATGAAGCATTGACCAATAAGAGGTTCATCAAGTAACACTGTCTTTACACAATTCTGCTTTTGTTTCTAAGGAATGGGGCAAAAGAAGGATTTTGTTTCTGATTTAGTAAAATTAAATATATTAATCCATAAAATTCCTAAGCATATTTTAGCTGATTATAAATATTTTTCAGATGGTTAATTTGTTTTAATTTTTTTTTAAATTGTGTTGTATAACATACAATAATCACTGCCATAAAATAACTCAATATTTTAAAATTGTGTGATCATGTACTGAATGGAAGATGCTGCATGAGTCTAATTATATTGACAACCATAGCACGTTACTCACACAAGCAAAAACTAGCTGTGATATGTCTGTCCTTGAAAGGATCAAATGTTCTTTCACGCATCAGTTGAAGTGAAAGACAAAGCTGGTCTTTTATCATAGTAGAAGTTTAAGAATTCAACTAATACTATGCTGAAAAATGTTGCTTAATTAATTTATAAGTGCCTGTTTATACTTCCGCTGATAACACCAACTCTACCTCTTCACCAACTTTTTCAAGTTTTTCACTACATCTAGACTGTTGCACATCTAGTTTTGCATGAACTGCACTGTCCTCCAGCTAAACATTTAGGAGATCAGAGCCATCATCTTTGGCTTCCCTTCAAATGCCAGCCATTCCCCCAAACCCCCCACATCACCCCCCCAACCCCCCACACGGCCATTGTCTCAGAATGAAGCAGACCGTTTGTAACCTCAGCATCCTAGCTGATTCTGAGTGAACCTCCTGACCTGACATCATTTCCATCACAAAGACTCCTCATTTCTACCTTTAACATTTCCCTCCCCGCCCTTGATCACATCTCACCTGCTGCTGAAGCTCTGACCCACACCTCTGTCACCTCCAGATTCAACTATTCCAATGCTTTCCTGGCCAGCCTCCCATTCTCTATCCACTATATGCTTCTGATCATTCAAAGCTCTGCTGCCTATATCCTACTCACATCATATCCTGCTTACCCATTACCCTGTTCATAATTAACTACATTAGCACCAAGTCCACGCGTGCCTTAAATCTGAAACTCTCATCCTTGGGTTCAAATCTTCATATGACTTTTCCCCTCCTGGGCTATAAACAATTCCCCAGTGCAACAGTCCCTCCTCCAAACTCTCCAATAACTAACTCTGGCCTTTTTTGCATACCCCTCCCTTCACCTCATGCCAGTAGCCACCTTGGACCAATGCTCTAGAAATTCCCCCTTAATTCTGCTGTCTTTCCACTTCTAAGATCCTCCTTATAAAGCCACCACTTTGATCACACCTTTTGACATCTTTTTCTTTGACTAGATATCCATCTCTTTGATTTTGCATCTGTGAAGAGTGGTGGGATATTTCTCTTTCTTCATTGTTTCTCATACTTTAAAGGGACAAAAGCTGCAGAAAGCAGATTTAAAGTGAGAACAGCTTGCAAGAGGCCAGAAGGTCCAAAGAGATGACTGATGGTCTGTAACTCTTTGCTATGGGCATGTGAAGCAGTGGTAATGTTGAGGGCTGAGTTGGTGAGAGAGAGTGCGTGGAAGACAGCTTGAATGCATGCCAGGGGAGAGGAACATTGGAAGAAGAGTTTGAAACCCTGGAGGTGAACCCTTGCGGATATTGTCTGAGAGAAAGCATTGGTTTGGGAGAAGGTTTCAATGCGGGTTCTTGGAGATTGGAAACCCTTGTGTGAAAGATGGAGTTCGATGAGACTGGTTGGCTTACGGTATGACAAGCATCTGGGGGGGTTAGAGGAGTTGAGGAGAGATCCATAGCATCTGGTTGGGGTGGCATCTGCCACTTGGGGTAAAATCTTTAGCTTGGTGGGTGGGTGCATACCGCACACGCTCGAGCTTAAAATGACGCGCATTGACGTCGGCATGCTCAGCCGACGTCAACGCGCAGTCGCGTGATAGATCGGTCGGCGGGTGCGCCGGAGTTGGCAGCGTGCCCACCGACAATTAAAAGGCCTGTTAAGGCCATTAAAGAATTAACTTAAATTTTTCGCTGCCCATCCAACCTTATGGTTGGCGAGCAGGCGAAAAGGTCAAGCGGCTTTTGCATTCTTTTGGCAACCTCATCCACAGGCGGGATGAGGTTTCCAAAAGCAAATAAAAATAAAATAGAAGTTTTAAAATTTAATTAATAACATGTCCCTGTTCATGTGACAGAGTCACACGAGGAAACATGTTTCGTTACATTTTTATTTTCTTTATTTTTTTTAACATCTCCCTGAGGTAGCTCTGTGGCCTCATGGAGATTATGAAGTGCTCACTCACGTGCATGCCCAAAGTTTGCACTCGTCCTGCTTGTACTCCCCCCCACCCCCCAAATAGGCATCGCTGTGTGCTGTCGCTTATGTTTCACACTGGGCGGGTCTTAATTGGCTCACCAGCGTGAAATCACGGTCTGGCCCCAATTGCAGGATCCAGTCAGCTTCCCGACTGGCCCCGCCCACCCCTGCCGAGCCTGCCCGACATGGGCTAAATTCTGTCCTTGGTTTCAGAGTGTGGTGTTTCTGACCACAGGGTGCCTCATGTTTTACATAGACCGTGTACTTACTGTGAACATTAGAGTATAAGATAGTTTTTGTAACTTAAGTTATCCTTACAAATCTGTATATATTTGTAAAGGTATAGTTGTGGGTGAAGGAGCATTGTAATGTAGTTAATCTTTTCTTGTTAAATAAATGTTTTATTATTTTGTTAAACGTTCATTAGCTGACTCCAGTGACGCTGTTCAGTAGCCACTCTCCAGGTATCTAAACAAACAAAAATTAAAAGTTAGGATCTATCAAACTGGGTTCCACTCTGGGATCAGGCTTGTCCAGGGGTAACCTCAGCTGGGATCATAACAAATGAAACATAGAAAAAAACATTCTTGAGATATAATAAAGGAACAGTCAAATACACATTTGTCAGCAGCATATTTTCCATCCAGTTGGCCAGCTTCTCTTGTCCCTGTTGACACAAGGGCTGGGAAACCAGCCAAGTGGGTTTCATCTGTAATTACCCCATAACAAATCCAATGCACTGCTTCTGCACATGCACTTAAACATTGTAAATGTGCATTATGAGGTGAATTGAAAAGGTGGACATGTGCTCCAGTGCAGGTTTAAATTGGGCAACTGTCCTTAGTGCCTGATACACTGCAATCATAGCACATTGCTACAATTGCATCTTTACCTTATTTTTTCCTTGTCGTTCATAGTTTCCAATAGTGGTTTCCAGGTAGCAAACTCCTAACCTGTTGAAGCACACAATTGTTTCTCACATCATCAATTTACAGCACCTCAGCAACATATTCTTGTGGGAATGAGAGTTCAATATAATGCATGTAACTCAATGTCATGGGCTGTCTGTGGGAGCTGCACATGATGTGCTGAATTCTCATTGCAGGGTAGGGACCATTTCTGGGTCCCAATCCTGTTCCATGGGCGGAATTATTCCAGATTTGCACAAAGTGCAGTAGCGGGTGGGTAACCCATCATTTTACCTGCCAGCCGCAATGGCGGGTTTTCACACCGTATCGTCCCAAACCCGCCACTTTATTTATGCATTCCTGGGAAACATGCCGTTTCCATGGCAGGAGGGCTCTGATTCACCTGCCATGCTACCACCTCGCAGCTTCACCATGCCAGGCACCACATTTAAAGTGCAGCTGCGCTCAGTGCTTCCAGTCCAGGACTGCAGCAAACAAGACATGGCCCCGAAAGGCAAGAGGACTGCAGCCCATGAGCGTCCTTTGGACAGCGTGGAGGCCCACTGTGATGTCCTCTATCCGCACTCTGGCTGCAGGAGGAGCAGCAAGATCACCACTATGGCTTGGTAGACAATGGCAGTGGTAATCAATGCCAATGCTGCACAGAAGAGGTTGGATATCCAACGCAGATAGAGGATGAATGATCTCATCCTCATGAAGCCAGGGTATGGAAGCCCATCACACATTCGCTGGCTTCTCACTCACTGCCAGCTCAAGGGGCATTACCATCCATTCTCACACACACACCCAACATGTCCATCTGGCCTCATCTCCTCTGGAGAATGCCTTCTCAACCCTCGCCACCTTGAGGCCACTTGCACAGATCAACATGTGCCTCCACACACACCATAAGACCATAAGACGTTGGAGCAGAAGTAGGCCATTCGGCCCATCGAGTCTGCTCCGCCATTCAATGAGATCATGGCTGATCTGATAATCCTCAACTCCACTTTCCTACCTTTTCCCCATAACCCTTGATTCTTTTTCTGCTTAAAAATGTGTCTATCTCCGTCTTGAATATACTTAACAACCCACACTCTACAGCCCTCTGCAGTAAAGTTTTCCACATATTGACTACCCTCTGAGAGAAGAAATTCCTCCTCATCTCTGTTTTAAATGGGCAACCCCTTACTCTGAGATCATGCCCTCTGGTCCTAGACACTCTCACAAGGGGAAACAACCTCTCAGCATCTACCCTGTCAAGCCCCTGAAGCATCTTATATGTTTCAATAAGGTCGCCTCTCATTCTTCTAAACTCCAATGAGTACAGACCCAACTTACTCAACCTCTCCACATAAGAAAATCCATCCATACACGGGATCAACTGAGTGAACCTTCTCAGTACTGCCTCCAATGCCAACATATCTTCTTAGATAAGGGGACCAAAATTGTTCACAGTATTCTAAATGTGGTCTAACTAGTGCCTTGTATAGTTTTAGAAAGACTTCCCTATTTTCATACTCCATTCCCTTTGAAATAAAGGGCAACATTATATTTGCCTTCCCTATTACCTGTTGAACTTGTATGTTAGCTTTTTGGGATTCATGCACAAGAACTCCCAGCCTTCTGCAGTCTTTCTCCATTTAAATAATATTCAGCTCCCCTATTCCCTGCCAAAGTGCATAACCTCACATTTTCCCACATTATATTCCATTTTTCCCACTCACTTAACCTGTCTATATCCCTCTGTAGACTCCTTGGGTCATCCTCACCACTTGCCTTCCCACCTATTTTTGTGTCATCTGCAAATTTGGCGATAGTACATTCATGTCCCTCATCTAAATCATCAATATATATTGTAAATAACTGAGGCCCCAGCACTGATCCCTGTGGCACTCCACTAGTTACAGGTTGCCATCTCAAAAATGCCCCCCTTATCCCAACTCTCTGTCTTCTATTAGTTAGCCAATCTTCTATCTATGCTAATACACTACCCCCAACATCATGATCTCTTACCTTATTAAGTAGTCTTATGTGCGGTACCTTACCGCATGCCTTTTGGAAATCCAAATACATTACATCTACTGGTTCCCCTTTATCTATCCTGCTTGTTATCTCCTCAAGGAACTCTAATAAATTTGTTAGGCATGATTTCTCCTTCATGAAGGCATGCTGACTCTGCTTGATTAGATTATGTATTTCTAAATGCTCTGCTATTATATCCTTTATAATAAACTGCAGCATTTTCCCAATGACAGATGTTAAGCTAACTGGCCTACCTGTTTTTTGTCTCCCTCCCTTTTTGAATAAGGATGTTACATTGGCTGTTCTCCAATCCTCTGGGACTTTTCCAGAATTTAAGGATTCTTGGAAGATTACTACCAGTGTATCCACTAGCTCTGCAGCTACTTCCTTTAATATCTTATGATGCAACCCATCATCTCCAGGGGACTTATCGGCCTTCAGCCCCATTAGTTTCCCTGGTACTTTTTCTGTTGTGATAGTTATTGTATTTATTTCCTCCCCCGAACTTTTTGCCACTTGATTATTTAGTATTTTTGGAATGCTATTAGTATCTTCTCCCATGAAGACTGAAGAAAAGTATTTATTCAACTCTTCTGCTGTTTCTCCTATTTCCTGTTTCCCCATTATTATCTCCCCAGCCTCATTCTCTGAGGGGCCTATATTCACTTTGGCCTCTCTCTTTCTTTCTGTATATTTAAAGGAGCTCTTACTGTCCGTTTTCTAGGATGAAAGACAGACACAGCCAAGCTTAGCTGGGTGGAGATACAGGGTCTCAGGGGTCACACACAAGGCGGATCTCTCTGGAACAGCAACAGGAGATGTTGGCATTCCCTGAGGGACTGGAAACAGGAGCTGGGTCTATTTTTGGGTGAGAATCCCACCTCCAGTGGGAAACTGTAAAGTTCAGATTTTCAAGAGGGTGAGCCCTTAGCTGATATAGAAATTGGTTTCCTGTTCACTTAGATCCAATGGGGACAGGAAAGGACATGGGTCAGTTGAACTGTCAGGCTGATTTAGACCCTCAAGGCAGCCATTGCTGAGGTTGTCCTAAGGGAGAAATACACTGATTTTGCCAAAGCCTCTACTACACTAGAGGGAAGTGAGTTCCCCGAGGGGAGCCAGAGGACTGGCACCTGGAGCTTCTTTTTTCAATGCCAACTTGGAACTAATGTTAGCAGCCTTGTGGGTGTGGAGGGAGGTCCACTTCCTGGAGAGTGGCTGAAGGAGGCCACCTCATTGTACAACAGGGGCATCCCTGCCAAGCATCATCACCCTCTGCCTCCAATTCTTCCTCTCTTACCTCCTGCTCCTACCCCTTCCAGGTTGCCCTTGGTTGAGTTTGATATTCATTAGTTTACTGTATTTTGTGCTATCAAAACTAATAGAGACTAATATTGGCTCCCGAGGGACACTAACTAGTATCTTTAATGACATGATAAATACCCATTATTCTTCTTTATTGTGAAAGAATTACAAAGCCCAGATCTGTGCTGGATACCCTCTTAGGTTCAGCATCACCAGTCTCTCCCACAAATAGATCAAGGTCAGGTGTTGAACTTTAATTACGCATTATCAAGTCATACAATAGTGTGACTTGGGATTGTAACAATATTACGTAAATTGGATACTACGTGATCTCACAAATGTTTCCTTCCAGGTCCAACCTTTCTGGAGATCCATTTTATGGAAATACAGCAGACCACCACAAAGACTGAGGGTATTTGAGGGTACCACCTGACCAGTCCAGGCACCAGTATCACATCAGAAGCCCAATGGCCTGCTCAGTGGTTGCCTTGCTGAGCAGGCTGCATTGATTATATCACTTCTGTGCCTTTGTTTGGGGCTCCTGGAGAGGGGTCAGTAGCCATCCTTTGACCACCCTAGGATCCATCTGTGTGTGTGTGTAGGTGGGTGGGTGGGTGGGTGGGTGGATGTGGGTGTGTGTGGGTGTGGGTGTGGCTGTGTGTGTGGATGTGGGTCCGTGGGTGTGTGTGTGTGGATGTGGGGTGCATGTGTGTGGATGTGGGTGTGTGGGTAGATGTGGGTGTGTGGATGTGGGTGTGTGTGTATGTGTGGGTGTGGGTGTGTGTGGATGTGGGTGTGGGTGTATGGATGTGGGTGTGTGTGTGTGTGGATGTGGGTGTGTGTGTGTGGATGCATGTGGGTTTGTGTGGATGCGGGTGTGTGTGTGGACGTGTGTGGGTGTGGATATGTGTGTGTGTGTGGAAATGGGTGGATGTGTGTGTGTGTGTGTGTGTGTGTGTGTATTCTGCAATGTTCAGTAAAATGAGTTAGAAAAGAGAGCAGTCCAGCAATTCTCATTGTGCCTAGGTTGCCCTTGGTTGAGTTTGATATTCATTAGTTTACTCTATTTTGTGCTATCAAAACTAATAGAGACTAATATTGGCTCCCAAGGGACACTAACTAGTATCTTTAATGACGTGATAAATACCCATTATTCTTCTTTGTTGCGAAAGAATTACAAAGCCCAGATCTGTGCTGGGTACCCTCTTAGGTTCAGCATCACCAGTCTCTCCCACAAATAGATCAAGGTCAGGTGTTGAACTTTAATTGCCCATTATCAAGTCATACAATAGTGTGACTTGGGATTGTAACAATATTACGTAAATTGGATACTACGTGATCTCACAAATGTTCCAATATCCATATCCTTATTTTCTCAAAGGCGTACTGATGAACATTTTAGTAAAATGAGGTTGGTAATAAACTAAATGGGCTCATTTATTTAATAGGTAATACGAGAAAGAACAGAGTAATGTTCACAATGAATCCTAATCTATTTTGTAATTGTCCTTCTAACAGAAATAATGAAGCACAAAATATTGTTCCTAATAGTGAGCTAAATACACTCTTCTTAAAGTAATTTTTCAGAAATTGGTTCACACAAAGCTTATGGAGAGAGATATCTCATTCTCACAGATGTTCTGGGGTAGAGTTTCCACTTTGGACGCAATTGGCAGATTGCACAAAAAAAAACACTCAAATTGCACTGTTTGTGCAATGTAAAGCTACAGATCAACTTGCTGTCTAAAAGCACTTGCATAATCACAATGTAAAATCTTCCATAACCCAGCAAATATCAGGCAATGTAAGAAAATAGAATTTGTTTTTCCTCTTCTTGTCTTAAAAATATTTATTAATATATTTAGGAAGGAAAACTTGATGTAGTTTAATTAATAGGTAAAAATGGACTTATAAAAATAAGCTTTTTTATAAGATTATCTATTTCTTGTGACCAACTCCATTATAAATCACCAAGAATGATTTTAAAAAAACGAAACCATTTATCAGTCTGATTGGTGTACACCGGCCAGTTTCTTAGTAAATATGTAGGGCAGAACTTCCCGTGCCCGTTGGCATCAGGCGTGTTGGGAGGCGTGAACGGACAATTTGGCGAAAAGGCCAAATATCGGTTTCACGATGTTGTGAAGCCAGGTTTCCATCATCCGCTCTGCTCGTCGATGGCAGGCCGTATTTCCCACCGCCAGATGTTGGGAACCTCATTGTAATACATCTGCATATTATTATAAGGCCAGCCTGCTAGAAACATCCCCCCATGCTGGCTCGTCCGCGGGAAAACATGCTGATGCAGAACACGTAACGGCAAGTATGACATGCAGAAATTGGGACTTACCGCCAGGGCCTTGCTCACATCGCGGACATCCGAGGAGCAGAAGATGCTGGAGCCTGACAGCAACGGCACACTGGAGGAACGTCCATGGCATGCTGGGTGGATTCTCATGGACATGGCTCCACTGCGAAGCACCTCACAGAAGATGGAAAGTCACTGCTGAGGGTCTGCTCACAACGGATGATGGTCAAGGGGGTGGAAAGGAAGGTCCAGCTGTTTTTGGGAGAGGAAGATGTACCAGAGGGTGGGAGAGGAAGGTCTAGGATCAACTAGGAGAGGAAGTGATACCGGAGTGGAGGTGGGGGTGGGGGGAAGTTGGGCGGAGGGGAACGAAGGTGTTGGGGGCATGAGGTTGGGAAGGGGGGAATGGAGGTGTCAGAGGGTGAGGTTGGGAAGGATGGAACAAAAGTGTCGGGGGGGTGAAGTTGGGAGGGGGGAACAAAGGTGTCAGGGTGTGGTGATGTTGGGAGGGGGTAATGAAGGTGGTGAAGGGGGTAAGGTTGGTAGGGGGTAGGGACTACAGGGGGAGGAGGCGGTAACTGGGGAGAAGACAGCAACTGGGGAGGTAGGTGTAAGGGGGAAGGAAGGTGTAAGAGAAGGAGTTCGGAGGGGGGAAGGAGTCCAGAGAGGGGAAGGAGTCCGGTGGAGGAAGGAGTCAGGGCAGGAGGAAGGAATGCGGAGAGGGGAAGGAGTCTACGGGGGAGAAGGAGTCTGGGAGGGTGGAAGGGCTGTGATCAGAAATTCTTCACTTTTGAACGCGGGGGGAAGGACATTTCACCTGCCGGCCTCATTGGCTGGTATCGCCCAATTCCACCTCATTAATCACGCACTCCCAGGAAAAGCTGGTGGGCAGCCTCCGATTTGGCTGCCACGTCATCACCTCGTTGCTTCCCCACATCGGGCGCTATATTTAAAGTGCAGCTGCGCGCACACCTCTCAGTGCTTCCAGCCCAGGACTGTTGCACAGAAGACATGACCGTGAAAGGTAAGAAGACTGCGGCCCCCTCTGCCCCCGATTCAGTGATGTATCCCTGGAATGCCTTCTGGACACCAGTGGAGCCCACTGCAATGTCCTCTACCCCAACTATGGCCGCAGGTGTCCCATCAGTGTCACTGCTCTGGCTAGGGAGATGGTGGCAGCAGTGGTTAGTGCCAATGCTGCACAGAAGAAGTTTGGCATCCAGTACAGAATGAGGATGAATGATCTCACCCGTGCCACCAGGCTAAGGCAACCATCTCATCACTCTAAACTCACACACTCACAAGGCCATCACACATTCGCTGGCATCTCACTCACTGCCAGCTCAAGACACATCACCACTCATTCTCTCACACACACCCTCACATCTCCATCTGGCGTCATCTCCTCTGGAGATTGCCTCCTCAGCCCTCACCCCTTTGAGGCCACTTGCACAGATCAACACGTGCCCCCACACCCACCCTGGAATACCCCCCTTCCCCAGTAATGCCCTTGCCTTGCAGCCTCTTCCCTTGCCTGAGGCTACTTCTCCCCCTTCCCCAAACAAGTCCTAGCCCTTCAGATGTTAAAAAGCCACCGTCTCCTTCTAGCTGGTCTGGTAAGTAGAGACGTGCCTGTGAGCCCCCCTAAAAGTGATGTCGTTCTGGCTACAAAGCCTGGCGCTGATGAATGCCCGTGCTGCCTGAAGCAAGGTAGACAAACAAACCTCAAAGTCCAGAGTCAGATGCAGCTCACCAAGTGCATGTTGTTCGTGCACAGTTGTGAAACACGTCAGCATGCAATCATGCTGACGTGTCAGGATGATCCAGCTTGCAGGTTGATAAGACCAGAAGACATAGGAGCAGAAGTAGGCCATTCGGCCCATCGAGTCTGCTCCACCATTCAATGAGATCATGGCTGATCTGATAATCCTCAACTCCACTTTCCTGCCTTTTCCCAATAACCCTTGATTCCCTTACTGATTAAAAATCTGCCCATCTCAGCCTTGAATATACTTAATGACCCAGTCTCTACAGCCCTCTGATGTAAAGAATTCCACAGATTGACTACCCTCTGAGAGAAGAAATTCCTCCTCATCTCTGTTTTAAATGGGCGACCCTTTACTCTGAGATTATGCCCTCTGGCCCTAGACTCTCCCACAAAGGGAAACAACCTCTCAGCATTACCCTGTCAAGCTCCCTAAGAATCTTATATGTTTCGACAAGGTCGCCTCTCATTCTTCTAAACTCCAATGAGTACAGACATAACCTACTCAACCTCTCCTCATAAAAAAAATCCCTTCATACCCGGAATCAACCCAGTGAACCTTCTCTCGATTGCCTCCAATGCCAATATATCTTTCCTTGGATAAGGGAACTAAAATTGTTCACAGTATTCTAGGTGTGATATAACTAGTGCCTTGTATAGTTTTAGCAAGACTTCCCTATTTTTATACTCCATTCCCTTTCAAATAAAGGCCAACATCCCATTTGCCTTCCCTATTACCTGTTGAACTTGTATGTTAGCTCTTTGGGATTCATGTACAAAGAACCTCTGTGCTGCAGTCTTTCTCCATTTAAATAATATTGAGCTCTTCTATTCTTCCTGCCAAAGTGCATAACCTCACATTTTCCCACATTATATTCCATCTGCCACTTTTTTGCCCACTCACTTAACCTGTCTAAATCCCTCTGTAGACTCCTTGTGTCATCCTCACCACTTTCCTTCCCAGCTATTTTAGTATCACCCGCAAATTTGGCGATAGTACATTCACTTCCCTCATCTAAGTAATTCTAAATATTGTAAATAATTGATGCCCCAGCACTGATCCCTCTGCCACTCCACTAGTTACAACTTGCCATCCTGAAGTTACCACCCTTACACCAACTCTCTGTCTTCTATTAGTTAGTCAATCCTCTATCCATGCTAATATACTACCCACAACCCATAAGCTGTTATCTTATTAAGTAGCCTTACATGCAGTACCTTATTGAATGCCTTTTGGAAATCCAAATATATTACATCTACTGGTCCCCCTTTATCTATCCTGCTAGTTACCTCCTCAAAGAATTCTGATAAATTTGTGAGGCATGATTTCCCCTTCATGAAGCCAATCTGGCTCTGTAGAATCCATATGGGTGGAGGTAAGAAATAACAAGGGGAAGAAGTAGTAGTGGGAGTAGTCTATAGGCCCTCAAACCATAGCTGTACTGTAGGACAGAGAATAAATCAGGAGATAATGAGGACATGTAAAAAAGGGCATGTGTGATTTTACTCTTCATGTAGATTGGGAAAATCAAATTGGCAGAGGTAGCCATGAGCAAGAATTCATAGAGTGTATTTGGGACAGTTTCCTAGAACAATATGTTGTGGATCCAACCAGGGATCGGGCTATTTTGGATCTGGTAATGTGTAATGAGGCAGGTTTAATACATGATCTCAGAGTAAAAGATACCCTAGGGAACAGTGACCATAACATGGTAGAATTTAGCATTCAGTTCGAGAGTGAGAAACTTGTGTCAAAAACAACTGTGCTAAACATAAATAATAGTAATTACAAAGGAATGAGGGCAGGGTTAGCTGGAGTGGACTGGGATAGGATAGTGAAGCCCGTCCCACCGGAACAACTCCCTTCTACACCAGTAGATTTCAGCAAGCTGGGCTTATAATGACATGCAGACGTTCCCAACACCCGGCAGCAGGAAACATGGCCCGCCATTGATGGGTGGAGCAGATGATCGCAAGCTGGTTTCACGACGGCCTGAAGCCGATTTTTGGCCTTCCCACCATATTGTCTCCTCACGCCTGCCATAACACCCGGGGCTGGAAATTTCTGCCCTATGATTCTAAAAGATGCTGAGGCTTTAGGGATTAACCAATGACCTATCTAATTTTTTCATGGTGCGCAGCCTAATCATTTTTATGTGTGACCATGCACACTACCTTAGAGGAGTGACTTATGTGAGGCCTGTACTAAACCTCTAGGGGTGGTTGCACAGTTTAAAGTGAATATTAGAATTATCTTTGAAATACTAAATCTGAATTCATATCAACGACAAATTAAATGGCCTGGATTTTCCTCTGCTCTACAGGTTAGCGGTAGGGTGGAATTACTGACTGTCCATATGACTCCATTGTTATTGGTTTCTCTTCCCAGGTCATCATTAGTTATGCAGTGTGGATTTGGAGCATTAATACTAATCTTCATAATTTTACTACTGCTTTACATGAGATAAATTTAGTGTTACCTCTTTTTAAAATGTTGATCATGTAAAAGCACACGTGATTTTTGTACAGTATTGACAGAAGCGACCAACAATATCTGACAGAGCAGCAGCCTTGTGGTTTGTAGAAGCCTGAAGGGATAGCATATTTTCAGATGCATCTATGGAGGTCCTTTTGGCAGAAATAAACCTTCTCTCATCTTATCACCTATCATGCTGTTTATCAGTCTGCGCATCTCAGGGAGATTCTTATAAGCAAATGGAAACCTCTACAAACACTCAATCACCATATTTACTCAAACCATATCCTGCCGATTCACTTGCTCATCCTGCTTTCTACCCTTAATGTCACCATTAGCACATCCTTTAGCTAATATCACTACCGTCAACACCCCTTTGTGCTTTTGTTTATGACATCTTTGGCAATCTCTCCTTTGCCTCCACCTATCACTAGCCCTTTATCTAGCTCCACCTGCCCCATCCCCCCTTAAACAGCTTATATTTCACCACATTTCTTATTCCTCTTTAGTTCTGATGAAGAGTTATACGGACTCGAAACGTTAACCCTGTCTTCCTCTCCACAGATGCTGCCAGATCTGCTGAGTTTTTCCAGCAAGTTTTGTTTTTGTTCCTGCCGATTCACGTTGGCGATCACAACTTGCTCTTCTAGATTTTAAGGGCACTCATGTAGAGACATTGCACCCATACCTTTACATCAAGAAATATGTCTGGAGAAATGGGGAATCACCATGCTGCCAACATATCATTTTTTTCTCTCCCTACAAATAAAAAATGCAACCTTAACCATTGCTAGAGAAATGTAACTGGGGCGAAACATTTGCACTAAACATTAGGGCTGGACATTGATTCACTGTTTTTTGGGCAGAGGGATCATGAACCTGCCTGTACCCATAGATGTGGAGGTAGGAGTATGCAAATTTGGTGATTTCTCTTCCTGTTCCTGCACTGTTGCTTCTGGTGTTCTCCAAGAATCTATCCTTGGTTCCCATCTATTTCTCATCTGCATGCTGTCCCTTCACAATATCATCCAAAAACAGCATTGATTTTTCACATGTACACTGATGACATACAGCTCCACATCACACCACCCCTCTCAACCCCTCCATTGTGTCTAAACCATCAAACTGCTTCTCTGACATCCTGTACTGGATGAGCAGAAATTTCCTCCAATTAACAATTGGGAGGTCAAAAGTCATTGTGTTTGAGCCTCCATTCCCTCGCCACTGCCCGCATCCCTCTCCTTGGCAACAGTCTGAGGATGCACCAGACTGTTCACAACCTTGGTGTCCTATTTGACCTCAAGATGAGCTTCCAATCACATAGCCACATCATCACTAAGACTTTCAAATTCCAGCTCTGAATCATCACCTGACCACTCCTGTCTCAGTTTATCTGCTACTGAAACCCTGATGCATGCATTAGTTACCTTGGGACTTGACTATTCTAATGGGCTCTTGATGGTTTCCAACATTCTACCCTCCGTGAACTTGAGATCATCAAAAACTCTGCTGCCCATGCTATTACTCGCACCAAGTTCTGTTCACCCATCACTCCCATCTTTGATGATCTGCATTGGCTCATGGTTAAGCAACACCTCAATTTTAAAATTCTCATCCTTATTTTCAAATCCCTCCATGGCTTTGCCCCTCCTTCTATCTGTAATATTCTCCAATACTCAACTCTCTGACTTCTTTGTGCCTCTCTAATTCTGGCCTCTTAGGTCTCCTCGATTTTAATTGTTTCAACATTGGTGGCTGTGCCGACAGCTGCCTAGGCCCTAGGCTCTGGAACATCTCTGCCCCTCTACTTCTCTTTCCTCCTTTAAGACACTCTTTAAAACTTAGGTCTTTGACCAAGCTTTTGGCCATCTGCCCTAATATCACCTTATGTGGTTTGGTGTCAAATTTTTGCTTTATAATGCTTCTGTGAAGTGTCTTGGGACATTTTGTTATTTTAAAGGTGCAATATAGATACAAGTTGTTGTTGTTGAATCTGCATGCAGAGGAAGTAATAGATAAAATAGGCAGACAGGAAGAGGAAGCTCTGAGGGACAACAAGGTTAAGAAATAGATGAAATAGGTACAGGAGTTTACCATATGCCCCCTTGAGCCTCTGCCATTCAATACAATAACAACTGATCTTCTGCCTCAACTTAACTTTGGAGGGAAGGTGGCAAAATAAAGTTGGTAAAGGCTGAGAAATGCTTATCATAGATAGTATGAGCTAAGTGCACTTTCCCTAACTATGGCAATGGCCTTCAATTCTGCCACTATTCCTTCAAAGTAGGGGTGAGGTACAAGCTTTTCAGTTTTCACAACATAGAGGGTTGCCTTGGAGGAAGGGATTTGTCTACTCAGATCAGAATCTATTAGCATGCCCAAAGACACATCATTATTCCATATTCACCAACTCCTCCATTGTTGCCCAGCTATCTAGTGCAGCCCAGGGACACCCACTTGAGAGGAAACAGTTAAAGAATTGGAAAGGTTTTCACTGGATGAAGCACAGAGCACGAGCATGAAGACCTATAGGATTATAAGAGAGAGAGGGGGAGGGATAGGGAGAGGGAGCCATTCCTAAAGAGAGGTTCGTGAAATGACAGCATTTGACTGCAAAACCTATCTCGGGGATTCAGACTTTAAAAGACCTATGATTGCAGTGCATTGATCTCATGTAGAGGCATTGGAGATAGTTTCCATGCATATAATTAAGATGATGGACAAGTGGGAGGAGTCCACCACCCACATTTGCAACACACCACAAGGTATTTCTCACTACCTGCGGAATACCCTGGAGAGAATGACAGCCTGGAAGATTTCTGTAACATTAAGAGGCCAGGGAAAACTTAGTGACTTCCAGAGTGACTTTGAGTCCGCAAGGATAGTTCAGCCGATGGTTGCATGACGAAAGCTTAACGGCAGCTTCCTGTGTATCAGGCGTTCACATGCAGAAAAAGGTGATTAGTATTGCACACTATTTCCACGTTATCAGAATGAAAATTTATGAAACTGAGGGGATTGTCATTTTTGGCTTTGCCACATGCATTGTCACTTGCCATTTGCAGTTGTAGGAACCCTGCCCGTCTGCAGGAGGCAGTTTTGCTCCTGGTGTTAGAAACTTCAAGAATACTATTATTATTTAAAGGCAAGATCTGAAAGTATTTCTGCTTCTTTGTAGTAGTGAGGGTTCTCCGAAAGGAAGCTTCTTTCTCAGCACTTTTTGATGAATTCTTTCTCAGGTTTTCTATTTAGGCTTTCTCCACTTTTCTACAATTCCTCCTCTGTTCTCATAATAATGATGACTCATATCATGCAATTTCACGCCAGGAGCCGTCCAGTATGTTGCCTGAATGGCTAACCTGTATGTGTGAGTCTAGACAACGAATGTTGGGGGCAATTCCAATTCTATCTTTACATAAATCAACTTGTGTGCATATTCCAGTAAGTACCATTGAATAGTCAGCAAGCAAAGGACATTTGGGTAATTTGTTTCCACTGAGCCGTGTAATGATACTGCTAATTGTAACACCACCACTATTGCTTCAATTGAATCTGTTACATATGCCATGTGTTGTATAGTTTTAGCTTTTTAGCTTTAGAAATTGAATTTTAAATCTAAGTTTGGTGAGAAAAAAAAACCTTGGTAAACAGCTAGAGGGTGGCAAACCCTCAGATTTAAGGTAATTGTAATTCAAAAAGTAACTTGTGTTTACCGGATAAAGTCTGTAATAGATAATTGCTCAGTATGGTTCTTGAGGTCTGCCCATTGTGGATACTGGATAAATTGGCATAGGGGCTGTAAGGGGCCATTGGGGTAAGTGGGGGGCATGAGTTGGCATAAGTTGGCACTAGAGTGGCATGGGGGTGGGTAGGGAGACATGGGTTGGAATGAATTGACATTTATGGGCATGGGGCGTAGGGGTGTGAGTGGTGATTCTTAGAAGGCGTAATTTTTAAGAAAACAACTGGGACAAAATTCCAGAGAACTGAGACAGGCCTTTTAAACAGCCTACCTTGGCACTCAGCAGTGCTTGTATCTGCCTCTGATCTACGTTTGGGGATGGTGAGCCTGACTCCAACATGCAGCTGCCATCCCACCCCTACCCAGGAACAAAGCCCCCACCATTAAAGGCACATTTTCCAGAGGTAGGTTTGGCAAGCCAGGAAATTCTCCAGTTCTGTACACCCACCTTGGGAGCACAAATCTAGGCCATGACATTCACAGTTATTCCAGTGAGAGATATAAGTTATTCAAGTGGTTTCCCGGAATTAATGAAAGCTTTGGAATTAAAAGGTAGTTCATTTACATTTAAGCCTGGGAAAGGCCGTGTGTGTCAACTGCCATGGAGATGGGTGGAGCTTTGTGAGATTTTTTTGTTTTTGATTTTATCTTTGTGAATTCAGTTAGGACATGGTTAGCAAGCAAGACTGGTTAACGTTTGGAAAAGTAGTCTGCTTTGGGTATTGTGTAGATTGTAACTTCATGGAAGTTGAAAGATAAAGCCAGACCTACACCTGAAGTAGAGTAAATGCTAGATCTATCGTCCATAACACAGACTGTGATTGGGAGCTGGTATTCCATATAAGACAAAGTTGGTAAGGGGAAGAACAATTGAAGATTTATTTAGCTGGAAGAAATCTCCAGTAATTCTTAATAAAGGACAATTAATCTTCTTGCAGTTGGAGTTCTGGAAGTAATCAGCTTGGTTGCAGTTTGAAACCATAGCAGGGGGCTATTGGAAAGCAAGGGTGTTTTCTGATGTTTTAAGCCACTGTGCAGGAATCACAGGGAGGTCCTTGCTGGAGCTGTGGAATACAGAGTTGTGAGATTGGTAAAGAAATTGGAAGGTTGCTTAGCCAAAAGCTAACGGAAGGACTCCCCATGATATCTTGTACCTTGGCGAATAGCTGGAACACTGAAGAGAAATCAAAGTGAATTCCACAGAGCAGTGATAGACCTTTTGAGTTTGTCCCAGGAAAACTGAAGGAACCTTAAAGATTTTGGAAGATAAGGGACGTCCTGGGGTGGGTGGTAAAAACCAGAACTGTACAAAAGTTTATTTTTGTTAAAAAACGTGAAACTTTGTGGCATAATTCCGTCAGCAAATTACTGAGTGATGGGATTTCTTCTTTAAACATTAACGGCCCCTAACAGTATTGTACCATTCCAGGTAATTCAACACTGACTAAACAGGGCTCAAACTCAGGATCTTTCTAGTCTGCATGGGTCACCAATGAACTACTTGGGTTATCGGGCAGCTTTAATTCTCAGGTTTTCTTGGAAGAAGGAAGATATTCAGAGCTGTTGTTTCCTGCTGAGAGCATCATATTGGAAAACAAAAGAGCAGAGTTGCATTAGTCATCAAGAAAATTAGTCCTTTTACAATTTCTAACAGCATTAACCTTTCAGAGCTGAGCAGAAAATATATCCATAACAATAAGTGTTCTTTCGGCTCACTTGCGATCTTAATTATTGCTCAGTTTCAATTTAACATAAAAGTATATACACTCTGGGTGTACATTATGAGAAAACACACTCGAACAGTAAAATAAATCTTTAGACAATCTGCTCCCAAAACATACAACTGTTTTATCATCTATTATGGTGTAGAACCAACACCATGGTAACATCTTAGATTTTTCCTAATTGCCACAGAAAATTAGTTTGAATTGCAAATTGCTCAATTTGTTGATGTACCATTTCACTCAGTGCTATTCATATCAGCTAATTTGGGACATGTTGACTGAATTTATGCAGTAAAAGCTTTGTTTGAACAGCAGCCATTTCCTTTCATGTGATTCTTTCCACGGAATGCTAGCCAGTGAGCATGATTAACTCAGCAGGTCAATATGATAGGTGAATATCTGCGAGGCTCCTTGCATTCATTACTTTGGCAGAAGAGCCACAGAACACCAACAAAAATTCATTCCTACTATCTTTTGCAAATTATATTATTAGAGAATGCTTCAGTTAAGCATTAATGTTATATTCAAAGCTCCCAGATGGTACTGAGCCACAAAGATAAGCAAAGTTTTAGGTTGGATCCCTGGTCCGTGTTGAGTAACATCAGCAATGGGAGATTAAATATAATCTCAGTGACCTTCAGCTACAGATTTGCTATCCTGCTGGATAAAACATGTTTGACAATAAGAGGGACTGCTAATGGCTCATGTATGAAGGATCGTCTGGGCTGGATAGTAGAAGGCTTTTAATAGTGTAGGTACAATAAGAAAGTCAAGAGGGGAGAAACCTTTTGTAAAAAATATGATTTTCTATGAAATATAAGTCCAAAGCTAAAAAAAAGAAATTCTAACACAAGTTACAAATGTGAGGTTTTATAAGATTATGTTTCAGGACTGTGTCTTTAATTTAGGGTAAAATGGAAGAATGAAGGGGGTCATGTGGCCTGTTCTGAATTCTGCTGACAGCAAGCTTGGGTGGTTTGTGTTAAAGATTGAAGGGGCCCAAGTTATTTTACTGGGATGAATATACAAGGTGTTCATACCTATAAATGATGACCAAAGAATTTGTGTTGATGGTGGTCAGACTGTTAGTCTCCAAAGTCCCAGGATGGTGTTAGAAATGTCAGGTTTTGAAAACAGTTATGCTTTAGACTGTCTATTTAGTTTCAAGACAGAATGAAGTTGGGATTTTAAAGGATAGCTAATTAGCATTTCTACCTGGTTATAGTCACCTATGTGATTAATGTTTCCATGGAGATGGGCTTTTATAGGGGAGAGTCCATAGGAAGCCATTGTAGGTTTGGCTTACAGGGTGTTTTCTTAAAATATCAGTGAACCTCACTGGCATTGCCAGTCTGCCAGAATCCAAAAGAGAGAGAGAGAGGCGAAAGATAGAGGAAGCAAATCTCTATGGTTCACTTGGCAGGAATGCATGTCGGAGCTTGAATCAGAGTGAAGAGACTGAGTTTATGAGGATTTATACGAGACTGGAGGATTTGCCTAGCTTTGGCTAGAGGGAGGAATCTTCAGGGTAACCCTAACCATAAAACCCAGTTCGGGGATTAAAAGTTATCCGGCTGGGAAAAGGAAAAGAAGAGAAACAAGCCCTCGGGAGTTAAGAATCACTTTGGACTAGTTCTGAGAGAATAGAGTGTCTACTTAACGTACAGAATAAAGTATAACTGTGGGTAGAGATTTTCAGTTGTATTAAAGCATTAACAAGTGAATTTTTCTGAAATTTAGAGTATAAGATACTTACAAAATGATGTTTAGTCAATGTTGCTTAAATCATAAAGCTTGAAATCTTGCTCCTTTAATTTGGCCACTGGGAATTCAAATTTCTTTTTAAAGGTTATTGGCGTCTACGGGGATTGTGCTTACGAGAGTAGCTAAAAAGTGTTTCAGAAATGAGTATCAGTATGGGTGGAATTGTCTCAGATTTGCAGTCAGTGCAGCAGGTGGGAAAAAGAACCTTGTATCCGCCAGCTGCAATGATGGCTTTTCACGCCACTTTGTCCCAAACCGGCCTCATTAATTACGCGTTCCCAGGAAACACGCCGATTCTATGGCGGGTGGCTTCAGATTCGCCAGGTGCCATATTTAAAGTTGAGCCACACGCATACCTCTCAGTGCTTCAAGCCCAGGATTGCTGCACAGAAGACATGGCCCCGAAAGGCAAGAAGACTGCAGCCCCCTGATTCAGTGACATGTCCCTGGAATGCCTTTTGGGCACTGTGTAGGCCTGCCATGATGTCCTCTACCCATCCTCCATGGACTGTATTGCAGGGCTCCACCAGGCACCAGAACCTCATTTTCAACATTCCGATGATTTGCTCCACCAAATTGCGAGTTGCAGCATAAGCCCCATTGTACCTTCTCTCTGCTGCAGTCTGAGGCCACCACACAGGTGTCATCAGCTACATCCTCTTGTCCCTGAGGAGCCAACCCTGCAGCCTCTGTGCACCCTGGTAGATGTCAGGGATCTGAGATCTACTGAAAATGTAGGCATCATGGACACTCCCTGGAAACCATGCGCAGACCTGCAGCATGCATTTGTGGTGGTCGCACACAAGCTGTACATTCAGCGAGTGGAAGACCTACGGTTGACATAGTTGACTGTTTGTTGCCTCAGCGATCTGAGTGCCATGTAAGTGCAGTCGATGGCACCCTGCACCTAGGGGAAACCTTGAGACCTGGGAAAATCCCAGCACCCTTGCTTCCTGGCTTTCCTGATCCAGGGCAAAATGCACAAAGTTGTGTGCCTTCACGAAGATGGCGTCTGTGACCTCATGGATGCATCTGTGTGTGGAGGCTTGTGATATCCAACAGGTCACCTGCGGAACCCTGAAAGGAGCCACTGATGTAAAAATTGAGCGCTGCAGTCACTTTCACAGCTGCTGGTGGTGGATGCCCTCCATGTCCCCATGATGCCAAATCCTGCAGCAGGTGGCAGATGTGACCAACCAGTTCCCTGGACATGCACAGCCTTTGGTGCCACTGGTTCTGAGTCATCTCAGAAATGACAAGCGGTGTCTATAGACCCTGGGTCTAGCTAGACACCAACCAGTGACAACTTACTGTTGGTCTTCAGCGGCGTGTGCGGGAGCCCCAGCTGCACCTCCTTCCTGAGGGAGCTGCTCCTCCCTCTGCCCAGTCAGGCACCTCCATAGCTCTCCACCCTCGTCTCTGCTCTCTGTAAGCCATGAGGCATACATCTAGTTCACCAGGCTCCATGCTCCTGATGTACTCCTTTTTTTTCATTCATTCACTGGAAGTGGGATTCGCTGGCTGGGCCAGCATTTATTGCCCATCCCTAGCTGCTCTTGAGAAGGTGGTGGTGAGCTGCCTTCCTGAACCGCTGCGTCTATGTGGTGTGGGTACACCCACAGTGCTGTTAGGAAGGGAGTTCCAGGATTTTGACCCAGCGACAGTGAAGGAACGGCGATATATTTCCAAGTCAGGATGGTGAATGACTTGGAGAGGAACTTCCAGGTGGTGATGTTCCCATTTATCTGCTGCCCTTCTCCTTCTAGATGGTAGTGGTCGTGGGTTTGGAAGGTGCTGTCTTAGGAGCCTTGGTGAATTCCTGCAGTGCACCTTGTAGATGGTCCACACTGCTGCTACTGTGCGCTGGTGGTGGAGGGAGTGAATGTTTGTGGATGTGGTGCCAATCAAGTGGGCTGCTTTATCAAGGACGGTGTCCAGCTTCTTCAGTGTTGTAGGAGCTGCACTCATCCAGGCAAGTGGGGAGTATTCCATCACATTCCTGACTTGTGCCTTGTAGATGGTGGACAAGCTTTGGGGAGTCAGGAGGTGAGTTACTCGTCGCACGATTCCTAGCCTCTGACCTGCTCTTGTAGCCACAGTATTGATATGGCTAGTCCAGTTCAGATTCTGGCCAATGGTAACCTCCAGGATGCTGATAGTGGGGGATTCAGTGATGGTAATGCCATTGAATTTCAAGGGGTGATGGTTGGATTCTCTCTTGTTGGAGATGGTCATTGCCTGACACTTGTGTGGCGCGAATGTTACTTGCCACTTTTTAGCCAAAACCTGGATATTGTCCAGGTCTTGCTGCATTTGGACATGGACTGCTTCAGTATCTGAGGAGTTGCGAATGGTGCTGAACATTGTGCAATCATCAGCGAACATCCCCACTTCTGACCTTATGATGGGAGGAAAGTCAGTGATGAAGCAGCTGAAGATAGTTGGGCCGAGGACACTACCCTGAGGAACTCCTGCAGTGATGTCCTGGAGCTGAGATGACTGACCTCCAACAACCACAACCATCTTCCTTTGTGCTAGGTATGACTCCAACCAGAGGAGGGTTTTCCCCCCGATTCCCATTGACTCCAGTTTTGCTAGGGTTCCTTGATGTCACACTCGGTCAAATGCCGCCTTGATGTCAAGGGCAGTCATTCTCACCTCACCTTGGGAGCTCAGCTCTTTTGTCCATGTTTGAACCAAGGCTGCAATGAGGTCAGGAGCTGAGTGGCCCTGGCAGACCCAAACTGGGCATCCGTGGGCAGGTTATTGTGAAGCAAGTGCCGCTTGATAGCATTGTTGATGACCTATTCCATTACTTTACTGATGATCGAGAGTAGATTGATGGGGCGGTAATTGGCTGGGTTGTATTTGTCCTGCTTTTTGTGTACAGGACATACCTGGGTAATTTTCCAAGTAGCCGGGTAGATGCCTGTGTTGTAGCTGTACTGGAACAGCTTGGCTAGGGGTATGGCAAGTTCTGGAGCACAAGTCTTCAGTACTATTTCTGGAATATTGTCAGGGCCCATAGCCTTTGAAGTATCCAGTGCCTTCAGCCATTTTTTGATATCACGTGGAGTGAATCGAATTGGCTGAAGACTGGCATCTGTGATGCTGGGGACCTCTGGAGGAGGTCGAGATGGATCATCCACTCGGCACTTCTGGCTGAAGATTGTTGCGAATGCTTCAGTCTTATCTTTTGCATTGATGTGCTGGACTCTTCCATCATTGAGGATGGGGATATTTGTGGAGCCGCTTCCTCCAGTGAGTTGTTTAATAGTCCACCACCATTCACGACTGGATGTGGCAGGACCACAGAGCTTAGATCTGATCTGTTGGTTGTGGGATCACTTAGCTCTGTCTATCACTTGCTTCTTATACTGTTTGGCATGCAAGTAGTTCTGTTTTATAGCTTCACCAGGTTGACACCTCATCTTTAGGTATGCCTGGTGCTGCTCCTGGCATGCCCTCCTGCACTCTTCACTGAACCAGGGTTGATCCCCTGGCTTGATGGTAATGAGGGATATGCTGGGCCATGAGGTTACAGATTGTGTTTAAGTACAATTCTGCTGCTGCTGATGCCCCACAGCGCCTCGTGGATGCCCAGTCTTGAGTTGCTAGATCTGTTCGAAATCTATCCCATTTAGCATGCTGGTAGTGCCACACAGCCAGATGGAGGGTATCCTCAATATGAAGGCGGGACTTTGTCTCCACAATGACTGTGCGGTGGTCACTCCGACCGAATCTGTCATGGACAGATGCATCTGCAACAGGCAGGTTGGTGAGGATGAGGTCAAGTATGTTTTTCCCTCTTGTTGGTTCCCTCGCCACCTGCTGCAGACCCAGTCTGGCAGCTATGTCATTTAGCACTCGGCCAGCTCGGTCAGTAACGGTGCTACCAAGCCACTCTCGGTAATGGACATTGAAGCCCCCCACCCAGAGTACATTCTGTACCCTTGCCACCTTCAGTGCTTCATCAGCTGAGGGAGGGCGGTACGTGGCAATCAGCAGGAGGTTTCCTTGCCCATGTTTGACCTGATGCCATGGGACTTCATGGGATCCGGAATTGATGTTGAGGACTCTCAAGGCAACTCCCTCCCGACTGTATACCACTGTGCCACCACCTCTGCTAGGTCTGTCCTGCCGGTGGGACAGGACATACCTAGGGATGTCCTCCTTCATCCTCCTGCAGGATGAAAGAGAAAGATGCATGGGTTAGCTTGGGTATACTAAGATCCTCACTTGGTCAAATCTGGAGCCCCTTTAACGCATCCCAGAGAATGCTGGTCAGCACTTGGATGGCCAGAGTTTAGTGCGCTGCATGGATGCCTGAAACCCCCCCACCTCCAGCCCCACTCCACCTGACAGATTGGCAGCAACTTGACAACATTGCAAAGAGCTGTGAGCGCCTCCACCAGTGATTGCTCCACAGCCAGCTTTAGCAAGGAGATTGTACAACTTGCCCAGTCATCGAATTGTTCTGCAGTCCACTAAAACACTCATTAGTTTGCAGTCTGTGCCCAAGGGTCAAAAGCTCAGAAGCATTTAGTGGCACTTTCAGCACTCCACATTACTTGAGTGGACAGATTATCTAGGGGCCCAACTCCAAACATGTCAATGTAGCTGCGCCTGAACTGTCTCAGCTATGGCGGAATGGTCACTTTATACAAGATTCCCCTAATGCGTGTTTGCTTCCCCCCCCCAGCCCACCCTGCACATGCTCGTGCACTACCATCAGCTGCAGCGCAGCCCTTGCACCCCACAACTCGCTTCAACCGTAGTGTAGCCCTTGCCTCAGCACCACACTATCTGCCAGGTGGGAAAATGCTACTTGCCTGTGCCCTCGCCTGAATGCCTCAACCTTGAGGTCCGACAGGTGACCCTCGCGAGTGCTGCGCACGTTACTATGCACTCACCTCCGATTTCTCCTCGGAGTGCAGCTTGTCAGGTGCACACCTTTTAAATGCTGTTGTGAAACATGCTGACGTGCTCGGATGATCCAGCATGAGTGGATGATTCCGGAAGCTGGGCTTATAATGATATGCAGATGTATTACAACGAAGTTCCTGACTTGCGGTGGTGGGAAACATGGCCAGCCATTGACAGGTGGAGCGGATGATTGAAAACTGATTTCATGACCTTGTGAATCTGATTTTTGGCCTTCCTGACATATTGTCCACTCACACACGCCATGACATCTTACGTTAGTAGGCACGGAAAATTCCACCCTAAGACTCTAATGTCATGGTTCGGTGGGTAACACTTATGCTTTTGAAACAGCAGGTTGTGAGTTCAAGTGCCAATTCAGGTCTTTTAACACAGAAATCTAGACTGGCTCTCCAGTGCAGTTCTGAGAGAGTGCTGCACTGTCACAGGTGCCTTCTTTTGAATGAAATGTTAAATCAAGGCTGTATCTGCCCTCTCAGATGAATGAAGAAGATCCCATGACACTATTTCAAAGAAGAGCAGGGATTATTCCTCATGTTCTGGCTAATATTTATCTCTCAGTCAACATCACAAAAAGCAGTCTGGTTGTTATCACATTGTTGTTTTTGAGAATTTGCTGTGCACAACTTGATTGCCACACCTCCTACATTATATCAGTGACTACACTTCAAAAGTACATCATTGCCCATAAGGCACTTTGAGATGCTCTGAGGCCATGAAAGGAGGTGTATGATCTTCTTATAATGTTGGCCCAGATTTTGTGGTCAGCAGTGGAAAAACAATGCTCGTCATTCACCTCACTGACAGCTGCCCATTAAGTTTTCATGGGCTTTTGAGCCGAGACTTGCTCTATTGGGACACCTGGTCCAGTGCAATGCCCTCTACAGGGTATTTATGGTGTCTGTGAGGTGTGTAAGAAACAGTGAGGCTCTTCAAACAATCAGTTTGAAGAATGCTCCGAGACATATGCTGGGGTGGGGGTTAAATTGAATACCAATTGCACTCATGCCCTTTGACTGCAATGCAGGTAGGATGTCAAATCCATGCTGCCTGCAACTAGTGTTCTCTGTGTTGTTCATGAGCCTAATATCATGATTCTGGAGCTATTTAAAACCAGACTGCCCCTCTTAAAGGGTAGGATCATTGTGACTGGTGCTGGTGAGAGTATATTCAACAATGTGCTGCGGAAGTTCCACCAATAGCTGACATGATAGAGAGGGGACAGCAGGGTTTACACGCACTGCATTTGAGGTTTTGGTCGAACAGGTGGAATGGGGAGTTGTCCTGTATCCTCAGAGGGAGCAGGAGGCCCTCCAGATATATGCTCACGAGGCAGTGGCAAGAAAAAGCAGCAGAGGTCAATACCAAAGGGGCTTTAACCTCTACGGAGGAAACGGTACTGATCAACCATCATGAGCAAGGGCATTGCTGAAGCTATGGTCACTGGCAGGGCTGAGGCAACTGTTCATGAGGGTATATGAATACATAATCCTCCTCTCATCCTTCAATCTCTTCTGACATAGAAACTTAAGAGGGTGTAAACATGAATTTCTCACTTTCTTTCCTCTCACCACAACCTTGTCTCTTTTTTATTTCAGATGCTCAAGGACCAGAACCTGCAGGGAAGGAAAAGAAAACAGTGAAGATGAACAGACACTGTCACTCAATCTTATACTCACAGCCACCAACACAGATGCTGACAATGAACATATTTTAGAAGATAGGATAGAGGAAGGATATGCATTCACAAGACACTGGTCACTAGGCTGGAGGAGGCGGACAGCAAGGTTGTACATTAATTCTGCTGCAAGATGAGGACTTTGATGGAGCAGATTATGGAAGAAAGCAGATAGGTGTACACTCCCAAAAGCTTGGTGCAATGGGAACCTTGCCAGAAAGCCTGTGCTCAGTATCAGGGATCACAAAAGAGTCCAGCGCCCAGATGACACATGGCTTTGTGCAGAGCTTTGAGCCTTCTCTCCATGTGGGAGCGGTGGCAAACTCTAGACCACTTGCAGACCCACCGTGTGAATTGAATCTGTTGTCTCAGCTTCAATCGCAACACAAGCAGCTTTCAATGAAACTCTGGATGCTTGAGCAGAAGGTATGATAACATGGTGGTTATCGTAGTAGATTAGCAATCCAGCAGCCAGGACTAATGATGCAGCGACATGGAGCAGAATTTTCTACTCTGAATGGCAGCTGAAATGGGACTTAGAGTGGGTGAGAAACAAGTTGGAATCTGTAGCTCGCTTTGCCGTGGCTCTTTACCTGAGCTAAAGCATTTGTATCCTGCATCTGTATTCTGGCCAATCAGGGAGGATGAGTGCAATCATGTATCGAATGTGTCAAGGAAAGGATCTCTATTGAAAGGGACCCCAGCATGATTCAGAAAGGCTCAAGTGGACATGAATTCCTGAATCTGCAACAACTGTAGAAATGGAGAGGAGAGCTGGGAAGACTGCTTCACACTTCTCTCAAATTTACCTGGATTTCTGCTAAGGGACTGGAGGGACTGCAGCGAGGCTGTGAGGTGATCTTTCCCAAGAATGGGAGATATATACTGCCCCCTCAAACCAAGGAAGCATGAATGGAAACACTATGGAAGTGAGCAGCAGGAAAGTTGTTCCTTCAGCCTGGAGACAGTGCACTGAGAAGATCAGGACTTCAGAGGGCAGGAAAGGTGAGTGGCAGAATATTTTCAGGTGCCAAGTCCCACACTCTTACCTACCCAGCATTTTCACAGGACCCTTCAGAACAAAACACATTCCTCTCTCTCCAGGCACCTCACATCCCCATCAGAACAGCCAACACTCTTCCTCATCCTACTGCCCTCTCAAACCCATGCCTGACAAATGTTATCCTTCCTGCTACTTCACATAAACCATTTCTAACACACAAAACTCTCTGTTTTCTTGCTTTGTAGGAGAAGCATAACTTAGGGAGAGGCAGTGATCCAAGGGTGTAGGAGGTGGCCATCCAGTGACAGCTACCTTGATAGTCACTGGCAATGCGTGCCCAACTGGTTCACTAGGGAGGATGTGTTGTCTCAGGAGGTTGCAGATGTCAGCATCAACCTATTGTGAAAGCCTGAACCTCCTAAGGCACTGGCATTCGGACATGTCGAGAGGGTGTATCCTCTGCTGATACGCCCTGTGCTGGCAGTCTCACCTCCTTCCAGCAAGGTTGCACATCTCCTCTGCCCTATGGAATGGCACGTGACAAGACAGGTGGTGCTGCTGCTGCTCCTGGTGGTGTTGCTGATCTTGCTGCCTTTGTCCTAATCAGATGTCCATGGTAGAGCTGCAAAGCTGTTCCCATGACATGGTGAGGGCTGACAGCAGGGAAGTGTAGCTCAAGGTGAACGAAGTGCAAGAAAAATGATCTGACTTCCAAGAAGTTGGCAATGACCTGTCAAGCAGTAATGGCACTCTCTGAGAGGAAGCGCTGTGAGCAGCAGCCATTCAACTGGCAATGGCTGGAACTCTTTGGTTTCACCAAAGAAGCACACACAGCATTCACTCACCTGCCGAGTTGCTGCCAGCCCGGTAAGTAGATGCATTGCTTGGTAAAGTCAGAATGTTAGTTAAAAACAGAAATTGATGACCTATTTGAATGTCATAATTACTTACCCGATAGCTCTAAGGAAGTTCCCTGCTCGCCTGCAAGACCTCCATCACTTTTAGGGGAAATAACTCCCACATGTATGCAAACCAACCTCCCCTAACCCCCCCCCATGAATTCAATCTCCACCACGACTGCTGGGGAGCTTAATTTCAGTTAATTAAATAAATCGGGAATAAAAAGCTGGTATCAGTAATGGTAACCATGAAACTACCAGATTGTCGGAAAAATCCATCTCATTCACTAATGGCCTTTAAGGAAAGGAATCTGAATTCCTTACCTAGTCCGACCAATGTGACTCCAGATGCAAAGTAATATGATTGATTCTTAACAGCCTCTGAAATGGCTTATGAAGCCATTCAGTTGTATCAAAACAATATGAAAAATTATAATAAAAATAAAATCAGACGGACAACTTGGCACTGACCTTGGCACCAGATTTATATATGATCCAGCTGAGTTAACTCTGCAAAGCTGCCCTCACTGATGTTTCTGAAGAAGTGTCATATGGACTTGAAACATAAACTTTGTTTCTCTCTCCACAGGTGCTGCCAGATCTGCTGAGTCTTGCCAGCATTTTCTGTTTTTATTTCAGATTTCCAGCATCTGCAGTATTGTGCTTTTGTCTCACTGATGTTTGTATGTGCCAAAATTGGACAGTAGTCCACAGAATAGTTATGCTCACAGAATATTCCCTATAAACCAATGTCCCAATCAATTCATCTCCATGCCTGGCTATGTCCTGTCCCACCCGCAGGTCAGATCCACCAGAAATGGCAGCACAGTGATATACAGTCAGGAGGGAGTGGCCCTGGGAATCCTTGATTTTGACTCTGGATCCAAGGAAATCTGATGGCAAAGAAAGCTTGCTAATTGTCACCTGATGCCCTCCCTCAACTGATGATAATACTCCTCCATGTTAAACATCACTTGGAAGTAGCAAGAAAACAGACTCTGGGATAGCATGACTACTAACTGAATCCTGAAGGATATATCTGCCAGATTGGACTTATGGCAGGTGGTGAAAGAACCAAGAAGGAAAAACCTACTTGACCTTGCCCTCAACAATCACATCCGTGGCAGTATTGGTAGGACACTCTGTGCTGGGGTCTTGCCTCCTTCAAGCTGGATCTCTCTTTCCATCCCCACTTCCCATGTGACTGAAGGGATGACAGGTGGCGCTGCTGCTGGCATTACTCCTGCTGCTCCTGGTGATGTTGGTGTTGGTGATCCTCTTATCAGAGGCCCCTTCACTCACAGGATGGTTACTCCTCTTCCTTAAGGATGACAATGCCAACTGTCAACACTGGAAAGAATATTTTCAGCAATTCCTCAACTGTGAATCCACAGTAGCAGCTGATACTTGCAAGGCTATCTCCCCCATGTAGCCCATGGTAGAATCCACCGGTGGATTTTTGCTCACATCAAGATTCCATGCACTCATCCTACAGATTTGGGAGGTAAAACAACTCCCCTTTCCCCACTACCCCCCAACTTCAGGAATGCTACAATTGTAACCATCTTCAAGAAGGGAGATAAGTCATGCTGTGGAAACTATCAAGGTATCTCCCTCTTGTCCACAGCTGGGAAGTCCTGATACACATTCTCCTGAATCAATAATTTCCTGTGGCTGAGGAAATCTTCGCAGACGCAGTGGCTTGGATTTTCACTCCCGAGGTGGGTGTGTAGTAGGGAAATTTTCCGACTCGCTGAACCTGCCTTGGGAGGAACTACCCTGAATGGCCAGAATTTCACTCCGAAGGGGGCTGTGGGGTTGGGGGGGGCGGAGGTGGGGGCGGTGGTGAGATAGAGCCTGGCCTGTTGACTCCGGAAGCAGTAGCGATGCAGAGGCAGGTCCTGCGTGGGGAACACATCTCGATTGCAGGCCAGTTTAAAAAGGAGTTCCTATTGTGAGGCAGAAGGAGAATGAAAGTGTCTGGGAGCAGGCGCCAATCAAGAGTCAAGTAACTGTAATAATTGTCCAACTGCTTTCTGACACTGGAAGAGATGGCCCATCATGAGCTTTCCATAAGAAAATGTAGAGATTGCTGATGCCTATTCACATTGTTATGAAGGAGCTCGCTCTACAAAGTTAAGGCTGGAAAAGCTTCACAAGACGCAGCCATGGAGATGGCAGCATCTTAGCACCATCAGCTGCTCAGATACAGATATTCTGTATTGATTCCGATTGTTATACTGCCTCAGGGAATCACTGCTAGACACCACATTCAGAACCTTTTCCCTTCACCTATTCTCATTCCACCCATCTCTCAGAGTGCTGCCATGCAATTGAGCCATGCCCAGGACCCTCATAGCTGCACGCTGTCATGGCCCAACAATGTGACGCAGAGAGAGCAGGCCAGCAGGGTAGTTTGTGTTTGGGAGCACAACCTGCCATCTGTGAGTGACAGGAACAGATGCCAAGCTACCCTGCATCCATGCAGCCCCATTTCCGCCCTCCCCCCAACATCAGGCATTGCTGAGCTAGAGAACATGATTCAAGTATATAAACAGACATGTGTTCATTGTGAGACTAATTTAAGTTGAAAGCATTACATATTTTTTTTTTTTACAATTGCCACACCAGAATGTCACAAAGGAGGCCAAATTGGGAAGAAGCGGGGAGGGGCTGCTTCAGTGACCAGGACCTCCAGATCCTGGTCAAGGAGATCCAGAGATGTCATCGCAGCGTATCCGAGTGGCCAACGGAACCTGTTCAGAGTCACCTAGGGGACATAGCAGGATATAGCCTCCATAATGAGTGCAGCGGGAGACCATGGCCAATCTTGGGTGCAATGCAGGAAGAGGTTCCATGACCTGCTGTGTTCTGGCAAGATGAGATTTGTTCATCAGAAGCAGCCAGGGGTAAAAGTGATGGTTCACATCTGGATGCCTCACTTATGGTTGGAGACTTGACACTTACCTCTCCTTGTATGTCCAAGCTGCTCCTGTAGGTGTGTACAGTAGAGATGTGAATGCACTGACACTTTCAAGTGTCAGCACTAAGTATGAAGCTAACATCACTCTGTATGTTGTATTTGCAGGACAACAGGGAGATGTACAGGACTGGGATGGGTCCGTGAGCCTATGGGTGATTAGAAATATTGAGCAGACAGCCATGGGCTCAGCCAGGGTGCCTGCCCGGCTGGTTGTCGGGGATGGAGAGTCACCCGTGGCAGGTTCTAAAGGTGGTAGCAATGGCACCTTGGAACATGGTGGTAATGGTGGAGGTCCTCTTAGTTCACTGAGCTGATGGGGACGTAGGTATGAGAGGGAGTGTGAAGGTCGGGTTGCATGAAAAAGGCACTGTAATTATTGTTAGAGGCTAAAGCAATGGCATGTATCAGAGTGTGCTCTCCCAATGTAAAGGGCTAAATCTCATTACCTCCTTCTTTGTCTCACACAGGTCCCAGCACCACTTGCTCACCCCTCTGGGCCATCTCATCCATCGGGCATCAGGAGGAAGAGATATCCAAGGAGGCAGTGTCACATCTGGCTAGTGCACACTCCGCCACACAGCTACTAACACATCAGCAGGATGTAGCACATGTTTAGAGTCAGTGGCACATGGTGAAGGGCACTGCACCGGAGTGCAGGAGGAGGTGTCTGAATCAGAGTCTTCTGTCCTCCTCCTTGGAGGATGTAGGACAGTCAAGATGATGCTCCAGTAGGCATGGAGGTATGGCCTCAGGAGTTACCTTATGGTGCACAGTACTTGGAGCATAGCAGCAAAAGAGTAAACATCTGGTGGAGTTCCCTGAGGCAATGCGAGCTCATGCACTGCAAGTGGTGGAGTCCATCATCACGGTGATGAGCTCCACTTTGTTTCGGGGGCTCAAATGCATAAGCTCCAGCTATGAGAGGATGACCAATCTCATGGAGAGACATATAAAGCATCACTTGGAGTGGATGCAAGAGCAGCGTGACTCCCTGCAAAGGGTACAAGGATCACTCAGTAGCCTGGAGTAGTCTGCTCAGAGTATAAGTGCTGATATCCATGGAATACATGAGGAGCTATGTTCCCTTAACAGACGTTCGCACTGGTGGCACAATGGTTGCTGGAATGCCACAGCAGCCAGCCCCACTTAACCCACCTGAATGCCAACCTAGGACTGAGGTGTTAGTGAGGAGGGTGAAGGTCCTGAGAGATTCTCAGCACCTTCATCTTCTTCTAACTCCCCAATCCCTCTGCTCTACTTTTCCCAGTGATAATGGTTACCCCTACCGAAATGCAGAGGCTGCTGTCTGAGGATGGTCCCCAATGGGTTCCTGCATGATGAGGCCAGCCACCATGCTCCTCAATGCCACGTGGCACAGGAGGTGAGCAGCCTGCCTCCACCTCCTCTGAGGCAACACAGGAGGACGTATGTAGGAGCATTCACATGCACAGGGTGCCGTGTCACCTTGATCAATCATGGATTCACCGTAGTTTCATTTAATTATACTTTGTTAACACCAAAATTAAGCACATTGTAAATACACATCACTACTGCCAAAACTGTTGTGGTCTGCTTCTGTACACCAACACCCTCAATGAGAATGTTTACAGAATGGAGGTGGTTCTTACCAGCGGCACTAAAGGCTGCATTCTGAAGGTCATCTCTCATTGACGCCATCAGGAGTAAGGATGTGCCCATCCATGTCCAGCAGTGGAAGGCTGTTTCCTTCCATCTTCAGTTAAGGCAGGAGTACGCCAAGGGTTGCAGATGCTTAATGCAGCAATTCTTGTCCATCAATGATTGTCTTTAAGGGAAGGATCAATGATCAGACTCAAAGATCAAATCCAGTTTATCAAGTGCACTTCGACCATGAGTGTTGTCCCACAGGCACTCATCCACGCGTGATTGTTACACAGTCACTTAAATGGATTTCCCTCATGTTGAGATGCCATGTATGCTCCAGGAAAGCATGCTTGTATGGTTGCAGATGTTGCACCCCCTGAACCGGGACACCAGTGGTGCAGTCCAGAACCTCCTGTACTTGAGGGATGCCTGCTGATTCTGCAAACCCCATGGGCCTCTGTGTCTGAGACGCCACATCCATTGGGAAGTTTATGTGCTTCCCCCTCCACGCCTGTAGCAGCCTTGATGCAACTGTGTGCGGCTGTCTGTGAGATGCTGCAGAGGTCACCAGCTGATCCCTGGAAAGAGCCAGTAGTGGAAAAATTCAGAGTCACTGTGACCTTCAGTGCCACTGGCAGGGCATGTGGATTGGCAGTCTGTGGTCCCAGATCTTGTTGCACCATGGCACATATCTCTGTTACCATTCCTCAGGTTAATTTCAGCCTTCGTCTGCACTGGTTTTCTGTCATGTCCAGATATGAGTTTCGGAGTCTGTATACCCTAACTTTTGGGTAAAACCCTGTGATGGTCCTCCTCCTCCTGCCTCCTGCCCGCTGCATTGCCTCCAACTCATGATCTTGTCCTTTCCTTCTGGCCACATGTTGCTTCTGCTGCTGTGCCTCTATGGACCGAAATTGCGATAGTGCCATCTCCGTTTCAGCAGCTTCTTTGGCACAATGCACACTCGTCCCCTTATCTAGCAACTATCCTTCTTCCCAACTGGATGCCCAAGTTAGGAGGGCCAAAGAGATATGCCCTTCCACAGCTACAGGCCCCACCCTCCAACTCTCTAGGGTATAAGCCACACACCTGTGTCTGGAATGATTGACCTACTGTGGCACTCCTTGAAACTTTTTTGCTCTCTTCCTGACCTTTCCAAAGACCTTCTGCTATCTTTAGGACTTTTGCACAAAGTTGTAAGTCACACAATTCGAGTTCTGGAAATGTCAATGGCGAAAATTGCCTCTGCTTGCGGCCAGCTGCACTTTTAAATGTGCTGCCTCTTCCAAGAAACAAGCATGTGAAAAATTTGTTCCACCCCTGTTTTCCTCCACCCCCAGGCCCGATATTGGGATGGGACTTCCAGATTTGGGCCCTGGTGCTATTTTTGATAAGGCGCAAAGTCACAACAACTCCGTGAAAATCCGGGCCTGTCTGTCTCAAGGAGCAGGATGAATCCAATCTGGCCAGTTACTGCCCTTCAGCCATCGCCAACAAAGTAATGGACAGGATTGTTAACAGTAATGCCAAGCAGCATTTACTCACTGATAATTGGTTCCGGCAGGGCCACTCAGCTGCAGACCTCATTACAACCATGGAGTCATATGGTACAGAAGGAGGCTATTTGGCCCATTGAGTTCATGCCAGCTCTCTGCAGAGCAATCCAGTCAGTCCCATTCTCTTGCTTTCTGTAGCCCTGCAAGTTTATTTCCCTCATGTTCCTTTAATGTAAAAAACATTCACCCACCACTTACAAATCCCAAAATGTTTATATGATTATAACAGAATGATGGTTTTTTAAATTATGGTAATTCCATAAATTATAGCAGTCAATTTGTGACAGTTTATACCTGAACATTTATCTTGCAGTGTGATGTTCAAATGGACTTAATAGTACCCATATTTAGCACACAAAAAAACTGCAACAAGAGTAATTCTACTTTTTGGGGCTTTCAGCTCTTAACTTACTGGTTTAATTGCTGATTGCGTATTTCCATTGATATTTTTAACTATATAATCAAGAGGAATTAGCAATAATCAGAATAAAGTGAATTATGCTAGCAATTTTCCACTGACTGTAATAGTGTTCAAACATTGTTCCATAAAGGGTGTTCCTCTGTAATGCAATGTCAGGAGAAATCAAAATACTATTTTTAAAAATAAAGCTGCACAATAAAAATGCTACACTTCTGAACATTGCATTTGTTATATTTCAAATTGCATTCAAGTTATCTGATTTCAAAGCTTTATGATCGGGCAAATCCAAGTTTCATTGCAAATTCTGCAAAAGATACAGGGTGATTCAGCCATTAAAAAGTGCCTATTATATTTCTTCTCAGTGGGCAATCAAGTGGAAAAGGGCATAATTTACTAAAGTCAGAGGTGAATAAAGACTGACAATTTCATTTAGTGGAACTGTCACAAGAATATATCCATGCTTCACATTGCCAGAAAATTGCCTTCAGGTTTGAGAAGGTGACTGTTCAAGATGGGGAAAAAAAACATACAGCCAGTAAACAAAGTATTCATTACTGCTTCCAGCTGATTTTCCACTGGATGGCAGAAATGATTTTAGGACTTTTGAGTTCAAAGGTGACATATATAGATTCATTATTTCAAACAAGCAAACGGTTTTGAGATAAAGAGTAATTGTAGCATTTAAAACCTCACTCTGATAAGAATGGGAACCTAAGGTAATCAAATACGTTATTTTTCTCTTAAATTGTAAAATTAATGGTCAACCTTAAAAGTCATATATAACACAAATCATCTTGTCAAAAGCATGGCATGAAGAATAGTCAGCAATTATAGCCCTGTAAATAGCTTTTGATGTCATTTTAGTTTTCTGGGGTCTAACAATCAATAATGGTCAGTCAGAGAGACTTCTAAAAAAGATACAGTCCTGACTCAGTTTTGAGGCTAAGCATCATATTTATGAGTAATGTACCATTTCAAAGCCACAAAGGTTTATGCACCTTATTAGCTTATCAGAACTTGTTTCATTTTCTGTGAAATTAATATAGCTCCTTAAATTACATCTTTTTAAATTTCACATTTACATTTAAGTATCTTACATTTGGCATTGTCAAAAACAAATCTAACTGCTCAGTCACATTTAGGGTTTCTCATTGTTTGTGACCTTCTCAATCACATAAATATAACTTGACATGATGCAGGCTACTTTTTAACCTCAGAGATAGAAAATATATTGTACAAGATAAACATCAGAGGATATTTAGTATGGACCTTTTTCTATATATATATTTGTTCATGGGTGTGGGTGTTGCTGGAAAGGTCAGAATTTATTGCCCATTCCTAATTGCCCTTGACAAGGTGGTTGTGAGTCACCTTTCTGAACTCCTGCAGCCCATGTTGTATAGGTAAATCCACAGTACTGTTAGGGAGCGAGTTCCAGATTTTTGACCCAGCAACAATGAAGGAATGGCGACATAGTTCCATTTCAGGGTGGTGATTGACATGGAGGAGAACTTGCAGGGGTGATGTTTCCATGTGACTGCTGCTCTTGTTCTTCTAGGTGGTAGAAGTTGTGGGGTTGGAAGTTACAATTTAAGGAGCCTTGGTGGGTTGCTGCAATGCATCTTGTAGGTGGAGAGAATAAAAGCTTAAGATGGTGGATTATGTGCTAATCAAGCAGACTGCTTTGTCCAGGATGGTGTTGAGCTTCTTCAGTGTTGTTGGAGCTGCACTCATCCAGGCAAGTGGAGAGTATTCCATCACGCTGCTGACTTGTACCTTGTAGATGGTGGACAGGCTTTGAGGAGTCACGAGGTGAGTTACTTGCTGCAAAATTCCTAGCCTCAGACCTGTTCTTATAGCCACAGTATTTAGATGGCTGGTCCAGTTGAATTTCTGGTCAACTCCAGGATGTTGATAGTGGGGTTTCAGAGATGGTATTACCATTGAATGTCAAGGGGAGACAGTTAGATTCTCTTGTGTCAGAGATGGTCATTGCCTGGCACTTGTGGGCATGGAAGTTATTTGCCACTTAGCAGCCTAGATGTTTCCAGGTCTTGCTGCATGCAGACATGGACTGCTTCAGTATCTGGGGAGTCATGAATGGTACTGAACATTGCACATCATCAGTAAACATCCCCACTTCTGACCTTATGATGGGGGGAAGGTCATTAATAAAACAGATAAAGATGGTTGGGCCTAGGACACTACCTTGAGGAATTCCTGCAGCAATGTCCTGTGGCTGAGATGATTGGCCTCCAACAACCACAACCATTTTCCTCTGAGATAGGAGTAACTCCAACCTGTGGAGAGTTTTCCATCTGATTCTCATTGACCTCAATTTTGCTAGGGCTCCTTGATGCCACACTCAGTCAAACGCTGTCTCCTGAAATCTGCTGGGAATGAGGGCCTCACAAACATGCCTGCCTCGTCTGGCCCATGCAATGGCCATTTACCTGCATTGTCGAATTCCAAGACCTTATCACCATCAACTCCTTCAAGGTCCTCCTCATCAGAGGAGACGTGCAGCTCCTCCATCTCGTCATCTGCCAAGTCCTCCCCACCTTATGGCGCCAAGTTGTGTAGCACGCAACAAGCCACAATGATGCATGAGACCCTCTGGGAAGGGTGCCGGAGTGCTCCACCAGATCTGTCCAGGCATCGGAATCACATTTTCTGCATTCCTATGGTGTGTTCCACCAATGTCCGGGCTGCGGCATGAGCCTCATTGTACCTTCTCTCTGCAGGGGTCTGAGGCCGCCACATGGGTGTCATCAGCCACATCCTTTGTGGATAACCCCTGACCCTGAGGAGCCAACCTACATCCTGTGTGGTCCCTCGAAGATGTCAGGAATCTGAGACCTAATCAGGATGTACAAGTTGTGGTCACTACCTGGGAATCTGGCACACACCTGCAGCGAATGCAGTAGATTAAATTGAAAGAGGTGCAAATGAATCACTGCTTCACCTGGAAAGAGCGTTTCATGCCTTGGACAGTGAGGAAGGAGGAGGTAAAGGGGCAGGGGTTACACCTCCTGCAATTGCATGGGAAGATGCCAGGTAATTGTGCCGGGGTGAGTATGGAGTAGATCAGGTGTCACAGAGAGAGCGGCCCTTATAGGATGCTGACAGGGGGTGAGTGGAAGATGTGTTTGGTGGTGGCATCACGCTGGAGTTGGTGGAAATGGTGGAGGATAATCCTTTGAATACAAAGGCTGGTGGGATGGAAAGCAATGACAAGGGGAACCCTATCATGTTTCTGGGAGGGAGGGGAAAGGGTGAAGGCAGAGGTGCGGGAAATAGATTAGACATGTTTGAGGGGCCCTGTCAACCACAGTGGGGGAAATAATAATTCCTATCTCGATAATTTGAATCCATATCATTCATGGTTTTTTATTTAGATAATTAGATAAACGAATACTTTGTATCTGGTGCAACAAGTTGTAAAGAGCATATACTTTTTATTTTTCTCTATTTCTGTGGACTGTTGATTTAAAACTATAATGGCTGTAATTTGAAAGACATGCCTATTGGAACAAGATGAGAGATATATACAATGTTGCAATCCTGGAACAGAGTGCGCCACGAAACACAGGATGGTGCCAGAAAGGAGTTCTGGACCAAGGGAGCTGCCTGACAACAGCATTTTAATTGACTCCTGACCAGGTGACCAGGATTTGTGTGAGAGCAGTCCAGCAGAATAGCTCCTAACTGGCAGAAAGAAAACATCGAAAAATCTATTTTTCTCATATCTCTATAATCTGCTCTCTCTCTGAGGAAACCCCATAAAAAGAAAAAGGGGGAAACCACAGTTGGAGACATTGAAAAGCAAACTCTCAACCAGTGAACTAAAGACTGAAAGTGCTGGAAGACTACCTCATGTCATCAACAAGACTTTTGGAAAGGAATTTGGAAGACATCAATCAAAATCAACCCATCAAATCCTGTACTCCAGATTGGTGCTATTGAACTGTTTTATCCCACCCTTAAAATCCATGTTTTGTATGCCATGTGTGGATAGGGATTTAAGAAAAGGGTAGAGTTTAAGTTATTGTGTTAGAAGTTAGCAGTTCATATTTCTTTCTTTTGCCACTGGCTAAAGACAATTTGTTCAATAAACAGTTATTTACTTATTAAGTTTACAAACCTGGTGCTTGTACTCTGTTAGCCTAAGTTAAACAGTTAAGTAGAATTGGGGCAATCTGGTGGTTTGGTCAAACTTTTCACATTTGTCACGGCTCGGGAAACAATGGGGCTTGATATTACAGCACACTATCCCCAGTGAGTCATGACTAAGTGGACTGTAAGTTAAACTAATACATACAAGTGACAGGGTTGTCAATTACCTTTAGTTTCCCTCCCAAAGAAATGTGGATGGCTGCGCTTTAATAGCACATACTCCGGAGGACATTCAGCTGCTTGTTGATCGCTTTGCCCTAGCCTCAGAACACTTTGGCCTGACAGTAAGTCTGAAGAAGACTCTTGTATCAACTCACCTTGGCCACGTACTCCAAGACCCCACAGGCAATATCAGCAATGCCATTCGGTACAGAAGTTTTTCTATCTTGGGTGTATCCTTTCCAATAACACTACGCTGGATGACAAAATCAACCATCTGGCCTGGACAAAGCAAGCTCAGCATTTGGCAGGCTCACTCACAGACTTTAGAAAGAGCATGGAGTATGTCTTAGAACAAAGATCAAAGTCTACCAGGCAGTAGTTCTTATATCATATCTTCATGGGTGTGAGACTTGTACAACCTACCAGTATCACAAAAAACAACTAGAAGCATTCCATCTTTGTCTGAGATCTATTTGCAACATCAGATAGCAGGACAAAATCCCCAAAACTGAGGTTCTTGCAAAGTGCTGCGTACCTGGCATAGAGAGCATGTTCATCAGAGCTCAACTTCTTTGGGTCAGTTGTATGGTTCGCATGGAGGATTCCTGTGTACCAAAGGCAGTACTCTACAGCCAGCTGAGCACAGGAACCCACCTGCAACAGAGGACATCTCTAACTTAAGGTATAAAGACAATCTGAAAGCCAACCTCAGAGCTTGCAAGCTGGATCCCAATACATAGAAGAAACAACCTTGGACAGACCCAAATGGAGAAATCTCTGTCATCAAATGGTTCCGACATTTGAGGGGAACAGATTCGAGTGCCTTCAGGACAAGGGGGTGTGGCACAAGGCCAGTGCCTCCATCCATTCCTCCAACACTGATTTCATATGCAGTATTTGCAATTAGTTATGCAAATTGAAACTTGGCCTAATGATACTCTTGAGGCAACAACAGCCTGGATTACAACTAATCTTTTTTTAATCAATGAACACTTATCCTTTGAAGCGATGAGAGAATCCATCATTGTCCTACTAAAATATGCAGGATTCACATTTTAGAGAGGCATGGAAATATAGGCCTGAATATTTCTGATAGTGATGTCTCGTTAAGACACATCCCCACTGACTCTGAGTGCCTTGCAGTCATTTCACACTCAAATGAGCATTAAGTGGTCAGAGGCGGCACTTCTGGCCTTCACTCGGGGGAAAGTCCCACCTTAGAGAGCCGCCTCTCCAGTGCCTGCAGCGACAAGAGATGCAGTGGACTGAAGAGGAATTGCATGAGGACGTCTGAGACTAAGGGCGGAATTTTCCGTGCCTGCCGGTGGCAGGCGTGATAGGTGGCATGAACGGACAATATGGCACGATTGGTTTCACGATGGTGGGAAGGCAGGTTGCGATTGTCCGCGCAGCCCGCCAACAGAGGGCCGCATTTCCTGCCATCAGTCATCAGGAGCCTCATTGTAATACATCAGCATATCATTATCAGGCCATCCCGCCAGGCTCTTGCGACCCTGCCTGATCATCTGTCCACGTTGGCGGGAAAGCAAGCCGACATGTTTTACAATGGCACAGAGGTGATGTGCATTTGGTGGCCTGCACTTTAGGTGAACTGGAGGTGAGTGCACAGCAACGTTCTGCAGAGCTCACCAGGGTCGCCTGTTGCTTTGCAGGTTTCAGGGGCACCTGGGGGTCTGGGTTAAAAGCTGCCCTCCCTCTGAGACAGGTTGTCAGGGTGAGGGGGAGTGGGGGCAAGTGCTGCCCTGCCTCAGTGACTTTTGAGGGCGAGGGTGAGGGTGAGGGCGAGGGTGAGGGGGAGCAGGGGGCAGGTGCAGCCCTGCCTTTGCGGCGACTTTGAGCGTGAGGGTGAGCGTGGGAGAAGGGGAGAGGGGGTGAGAGGGAGAGAGGGAGAGAGGGGCAGAGGGCAAGAGGAGGCAAGAGGGGGTAAAAGGGGGCGAGCGGGTGAGAGGGGGCGAGAGGACGAGAGAGAAAGAGGGGCGAGAGGACGAGAGGGATAGAGGGGGTGAGAGGGGAAGTGGGCAAGAGGGAGAGTGGGTGAGAGGAGCAGAGGGGGAGAGGGGGGGGGCGAGAGGGGGAGGGGGAGTGGAATGGGGAGGGGTAGCAGGCTCCCAGCTTATCTGCCCAATCAAGCAACGCAGAGGCATCAAAGTGGCACCAAGATTTCCAGAGCACGTCCCCCAGGCCCCCCCAGCCCACCCTCCCCCACCACCACCCCCAGCAACCACCCCCGGCCCCCCTCACCTGCCTGACTGCGGTGGGGACATGGGGGGAAGTTGGAGGGCATTCACTGCCTGTGTCTGTGAAAGTGACTGCAGCACTCAATTTCTATGTCAGTGGCTCCTTTCAAGGCTCCACAGGTGACCTCTGTGGCATTTCACAATCTGCCACCCACAAGTGCATCCATGAGGTCACAGATGCCATCTTCTCCATGGCACACAGCTTTGTGCGTTTCACCCAGGACCAGGACAGCCAGGATGCAAGAGCGATTGGATTCGCCCAGATCTCGGGATTCCCACAGGTTCAGGGTGCGATTGACTGCACCACGTGGAGCCCAGATCTCTGTCACAACACACGGTGACTACATCAACCGCAAGGACTTCCATTCACTGAATGTGCAGTTGGTATGCGACCACCAGAACCTCATCCTGCAGGTAAGTGCACGGTTTCCAGAGAGTGTGCACGACGCCTACATCCTCAGTTGGTCACAGATCCCTGGCATCTTCCAGGGTCCACAGAGGCTTCTGGGATGGCTCCTTGGAGACAAGGGTTACTCACAGACGCTGTGGCTGATTACACCCGTGCAGTGGCATCAGGCTGCAGCAGAGCGATGCTATAATGAGGCTCATGCAACAGCTCACAACTTGGTGAAGCAGACCATCAGGATGCTGAAGATATAGTTCCAGTGCCTGGACCGGTCTGGTGGAGCCCTGCAATACAGTCCGCAGAGGGTGTCACTCATCATCGTCATCCTCTGCTGCACCTTTTACAACCTGGCACTGCAACAGGGAGAGGAGCTGGCTGAGGAGGAGATGGAGGAGCTGCACGTCTCCTCCGATAAGGAGGACGGCAACGGAGATGAGGGTGAGGAGGTCCTCGGTGGTGACGATGATGGGGATGAGGTTCTCGCACTGGCTGGATGAGGCGGGAGCACTCGGGATGCCCTCATAGCTGCTAGATTTGTGGAGGATGATGACGACATGCAGTGAGGTGACCCCATAGATCCTCACGTTGCATCTGTGAACGTTTGACTCCAGTCTGTCTTATGGCAGCGCCAATACCTTCTGTGATAATACTCCTGTCATGGAGACACAGTGGAGGCCCTAATAGTCACTCGATTGCAGGAGGATGATGACGACATACATTGAGGGCACTCCATAAATCTTCACATAGACTCTGAGAATGCCTGGCTCCTGTCTGGCCGAGGGCAACTCGCTTGCGCTCTGTGTAAGCAGGACGCCTGCTGGGCCACGTGATAAGTGTGTCTGGCATGTACGAGTGGTCCCATGGACGGGATGAGGGTAATGAAGGTGAGTGTGAGAGAGTGAGTGGTGATGTCCCTTGAACTGGCAGTGAGCGAGGGTCCTGTGGGTGTGTGCTGGGTTTGGTGTGAGTGTGTGAGTTGAGAGTGATGAAAAGAGTGACTTACCCTTGCGGAACGGAGGAGATCATTCATCCTCTTGTGACACTGAGTGGCTGTTCTCTTCTGAAGGGCATTGGTGCCGACCACCACCTCCCAAGCCAGATTGGTCATGTTGCTGCCCATCCTGCATCCAGAGAGGGGGCACAGGGCATCTCGGCAGGCCTCCAGGGCATCCAGCATCACTCGAGGGACCCGCCATTAACCGGGGGACTGCTGCCTTTGAGGGTCATGTTTCCCGGGCAGCAGTGGTGAGCTGGAAGCAATGAACTTGCGGCTGGCCTTTAAACATGACGCCCGGCGTGATGCAATGGCGGGGTCATGGTGGGCGGACGATCGAGGAGCCTGCCCGCTGTGGAAACTGCATATTTCCTGGGAGTACATAAATAATGACATGGGCTCATGATGATACGGCATGAAAACCCATCGTAGCCGTCGGTGGGCAGCACAACATTTTACCCACCTGCTACCACACTTAGTGCAAGTTTGGGAAAATTCCGCCCTAAGTCTGGGCAGCAAAGGCTGAGGTAAGTTCAAGGGGTCCCATGTTAGACAAGGTAGGAAAGGCCAGGGGGAGGCATTGGAGTCTCATAGGAGAGGGTGGGTTGGGGGAGTGCGGTCCGGAAGCTGCTGGACCTTAATGATGGGGCAGCCAACTTCAGAAGGGGATTCTGATGGAGGCACCCTTTCACCTTCCCGCTTGAGATCTAAGTCTGTTGATTTCTGGGCTTCCCTCACGCAAGGTCAATCCTACCGCCAGCCTAAAAGCTTAAGGGTCTCAGTTGGGGCAAGGACAGGCTTCCCATCCAAGGCCTTGCCTGTCCCAGCGTAAAATCGCTGTGTGGTCAGTGTGGGCGGGAACCCGTAGGGAATCAATTTCAAGCTCCCCCCCGACCACCTAAAAATCCACTGGTAGGGGGGGCATATAATTCATGCCATAGGACTTTTTGGCAAAGAAGAACACACTTCAACCCACTGTACCTCTGGCAGCTTTTTTGCAAGAGTGATCTGAAACCAATCTCGCTGCCCTGTGCTCCTACCATAGTCTTTGCAGCTTCCTCTGCTTGAAGTATTTATCCAATTTTCCCTTGAGAATTGCATTGCTCCCTGCATCAACAATTCTCTAGTAAAACTTTCAATGCTCCAATAACCTTCTGGATAAAGAAATTTCTCCTAACTTTCATTCTTATCTCGCAGCCCCTTTCCTAAAGGCAATTGACTCTGTTCTCTTCAAATGTTGAAATCGTTTGAAGACGGAAACTTCTCCATTTGGGTCTGTCAAGGGGTATTTTTTTTCCCATGTAATGGGATCCACTTTGCAAGATTGTAAACCCCTTTTTCATTAACTCCACAGCCAGAGTGAATTCTCTTTCCCTATCCACTCTGTTAAACTCATCCTAAATGAAAAGGAACTGCAATAATTTCACTCAGCCTTCTGTGCTCTAAAGAAGGAAATAAATCCTTGCATTTAAATAGTGTCTTTCATGACCACAGATTATCTCAAAGTACTTTCTAGCTAATTAAGTTTATTTGAAGTATAGTCACTGCTTTAATACAGGAAATGTGGCAGCCAATTTGTGCATAGCAAGTCCCACAAATAGCAATGTGCCAATGACCAGATAGTCTTTTTATGATGTTGATCAAGAGCTAAATATCGGCCAGGCCAAGAGCACATCTACTATTGTTTGAAATAGGCTGAGGGATCTTTTATGCCCACCTGAGAGGGCAGAAGGAGCCTTGGTTTAACATCTCACCCAACAATGGCACTTATGACTATGCAGCAAACCCTCAGTACAACATTGGAGTGCCAGCCTTAATTTTTGTGCTCAATTAAGTCCTGGTGTTGAACCTACAATCCTCCGACTCAGCCAGTATCTTAAGTGTCTCTTAATAATTATAGCTTTGCAGCCCTGCCATCATCTGACGCATCCTCATTGTAAGCTCTCTATGACTTTGATTTCCTTTCTAAAATGGAATTTCTAAATTGTGCATAGTATTCTAATTGTGGCCTAACCAATTGTTTTCATAAATTCATATTACTTCTATACTCTTGTTCTTGGAGAAGTAATAGAGAAAGGAATGCGGTGACCTAAGCAGTAAGTACCAAACTTTGTGTCAGAAAACTCACAGAATGGAAACACAGGAAGAGGGAGAAAAGGGAGACGCACACTTAACAAAAAATCATTAAAATAACACTAAAGCACACAAGATGTGCAGCACATTACTGCTCTTGTACTGCTCTTGTACACCATACTGAAAAGTGATGAGTCCTGAATACTTTAGCTGGCGGGCTGGGGGGGAAATCTCCTTTGTAACAAAACCTATTGATAAAGAAAACTTTTATGACTGTATTACACACAAAGCACAGATGAAATCTCCTTCCCTAGGTTACATTTGTGCTCCTGTCTACAAGATCAAGATTTGTCAGCGTTGTAAAAATAAAACTAGAGAAATTATTTTTACTTCTCAATGTTGCATACTTTGCTTTCTACTCCTTAGGGATCCAAGTTATATATTATTAGAAGTTGCGATGAGAAACAATTCAGTCCCTCATTGATAATGTTTTGTTACCCCTGAGTTAGGGGCACCAGCCAATGCCACTGAGTCATCCATCATCTCAAACTCCCAATCACTTCTTCCGCTAGATATGTCATGACTGGTAACACTGAATGAACACAAACTATGCATGGAGCTCAAATAGGATCATCTATAAGTATATTTATAAAATAAAATGGATTGTTTATGGTTTGGATGACATTATGGAGAAAGAAGTGCTTTAGTCACTAGATGTCGTGAAATTAATGTATTCTTTTCAGATGTATTTATGATATTGTTACATGTAATAATCAGAGCAATTTCTACTGCCCTACCCTTCCTGCGGACCTCCCCTACCCCACCTCTCCGCAAGCACCGCACCACTTCTGTATTTGATATAACTATATTAAATTAATATTGCTTGACACACTGCATTTTGGGTATGGTTTTAAATGGCCAGGCCAATTGTAATGATACACAACATGCCCTTCAGATGACTGGTGATGCATGGACCATGGTAGTTTTGACCTGGTGTTCATCACAAATAGTGTGTCCGGTTAAATGTACCTAAACAAATTATCATGAATGTCTTTGACCATTGCCAAGTTATTTCCTTCTGAGATAAATTGAAATAACTCTGCCTTTCACCACTATTTTCATCTATTTTTGTAGCCTTGCCCTGAGGCCCATCCATTATTTTTTATTCTTTCAAGGGATGTGGGTGTCACTGGCAAGGCCAGCATTTGTTGCCCATCCCTAATTGTCCTTGAAGTAAGTGTCGTAAGGGCAGTTAAGAGTCAACCACATTGCTGTAGATCGGGAGTCACCTGCAGGCCAGATGAGATAAGGATGGGAGATTTCCTTCCCTAAAAGGACAATAGTGAACCAGATGGGTTTTTATGAAACTCAGTAATTGTTTCATGGTCACCATTACTGATAGAAGCTTTTTATATTCCAGACTTATTAATTTAATTTTAAATTTCACCAGCTACTGTGGTGGGATTTAAACCATTCTCCCCAAATGTTACCACTATCCCAGCATCTCCCCAAGTAGTGGCATATTGTAGAAAATGTCATATTTTGGAATTTTCTAGACACATGCAAGAAAAAGACAAACATCTGAAAGCCAATACTTTAATCTCTGGCCTCCAATCTCTACCAGGCAATATGATGAACCTCGTGTCAGCTGTGGTTCAAGTGGTAGCATTCTTGCCTCTGAGGACCTCAGCACAAAAATCAAAGCGAAGAATCCAGTGCAGTACTGTCGAAGGTGCTGCCTTTTGGATCAGACATTAAACCAAGGCCCTATCTGCCTTTTCAGGTGGATGTGACTGTGCTTGACATCAAGGCAGCATTTGACCGAGTGTGGCACCAAGGAGCCCTACCAAAACTGGAGTCAATGGGAATCAGGGGGCAAACTCCCTGCTGGTTAGAGTCATGCCTAGCACAAAGGAAGATGGCTGTGATTGTTGGATGTCAATCATTTCAGTTCTAGGAGACCACTGCAGGGGTTCCTCAGGGTAGTGTCCTCCCCAACCATCTTCAGCTGCTTCATCAATGACCTTCCCTCCATCTTAAGGTCAGAAGTGGGGATGTTCGCTGATGATTGCACAATGTTCAGCACCATTCGCAACTCCTCAGACACTGAAGCAGTCCATGTCCAAATGCAGTAAGACCTGGACAATATCCAGGCTTGGGCTGACAAGTGGCAAGTAACATTCACGCCACACAAGTGTCAGGCAATGACTATCTCCAGCAAGTGAAAATCTAACCATTGCCCCTTGACATTCAATGGCAGTACCATCACTGAATCCTCCACTATCAGCATCCTGGGATTTACTATTGACCAGAAACTGAACTGGACTAGCCATATAAATACTGTGGCTACAAAAGCAGGTCAGAGGCTATGAATCATGCGATGAGTAACTCACCTCCTGACTCCCCAAAGCCTGTCCACCATCTACAAGGCACAAGTCAGGAGTGTGATGGAATACTCCCCACTTGCCTGAATGAGAACAGCTCCAACAACACTCAAGAATCTTGACACCATTCAGAACAAAGCAGCCTGCTTGATTGGCACCCCTTCCACAAACATTCACTTCGTCCACCACTGACACACAGTAGCAGCAGTGTGTACCATCTACAAGATGCAATGTAAGAACTCACCAAGGGTCCTTAGGCAGCACCTTCCAAACCCACGATCACTACCATGTAGAAGGATAAGGGCAGTAGATGCATAAGAGCAGCACCGCCTGGAAGATCCCACCCCCCACCAAGCAACTCACCATCCTGACTTGGAAATATATCGCCGTTCTTTAACTGTCACTGGGTCAAAATCCTGGAACTCCCTTCCTAACAGCACTGTGGGTGTATCTACACCACAGGAACTGAAGTGGCTCAAGAAGGCAGCTCACCACCACCTTCTCAAGGGAAATTAGAGATGAGCAATAAATACTGGCCTAGCCAGCAAGGTTCACATGCCATGTATGAATTATTAAAAAAATGTAAAAGATCCAACTATAGAAGAGCAGGGGAGGTATCTCTGGTGTTCTGGCCAATATTTATCCCTTAATCAGCATTACAAAAAAAAATCGTCATTATCCAATTATTGTTTGTGTGAGCTTGCTGTGTGCAAATTGGCTGCCGTGTTTCCTACATTACAACAGAGGCAATGCTTCAAAAGTACCTCATTGGCTGTAACACACTTTAGGATGTCTGATGGTCATGAAAGGCACTATATAAATGTATATCCTGGTTTTACATTTAAAATTTTCATGCCTTATTCTTTCATGCAATTTGGGTGTCACTGGCAAGGCAACATTTGTTGCCTATCCCTAATTGCAGCCCTTGAACTGAGTGGCTTGCTAGGCCATTTCAGAGGGCAGTTTGAGTCAACCACATTGCTGTGGATCTGGAGACACATGTAGTCCAGATGGGGTAAGCATAGCACATTTTCTTCTCTAATTGAACTAATTGGGCTGTTACAACAATTGATGATGGTTTAATGGTCAGCATTACTGAGACTAGCTTCTGATTCCAAATTTATTAATTGAATTTAAATCCTACCAGCTGTTGTGGTGAATTGGAATCCATCTCCCCAGAATCCAGGTTGCTGGATTACTAGTCCAGTGAGATTACCATTATGCTACTGTCTCCCCACTTTTTTATACCTATCACTATGGTCATTGCTTTTCTGATCTTTACTTTCATGTTCCTCCAAAATTGTAAGTATATTGTGCTACAGATTCTTCTACATTATGTTGAAAGCAAGACTAGTTGCACCATTTCCTTTTGTCCTCCATCCTTGCCACTGCCTCTCCAAGGCCTTAAAAGCTATAAACTCCTTGCCTGCCTTTATCTTTCCTTCTCTCTACAATCAACATCCTTTTGAAACTCAAAGTCAGGGTGTCACCTAACCAATGCTTGACTTATTTCATCTTCTACCTGCCATTTCTCAAACTTGATTCTATTACTATGAGCCTTCACAATTCGCCTATGTTTTTCATTTTAAAAAAGTCTCTTTTTTTGATTACTTATTTAGGAGCCACTAGGAATTGCAATCAAGAGAGTATTAAGATGGATGCAGTACTGTAATGAGTCATTCTTTAATGCCACAAACATGGTCTGCGACAAAAATTCTGAGTGAATTTTCTTTCCAATGAAAGAAAGAACTTGTAACTGTAAAGAAGTCATCTGTAACATGTGGCATTTTAAAAACAAATCTGGATCAATCTTAAGGGAACAAATTTAGTGCTGTTTAATTCCAAGATTTCCTTTGTTTTTTTCCTGTGAATCCTCAACAAATATTTTGATGTCCTTTCGAAATAATCTGAGATTTCCTATTCCCAAACTGTGTAAGAGAATTATGTTAGCTGATTCATAGGCCAGGATCTTTAGGTCGGTGAGCGGGGGCAGGGCCCGCTCGCTGCCGCATAAAGTGACATGGGATGACATCAGGCGGAACTCCCGACGTCTCCCCGCGTCATTTCAATTTTCAGGCTGGTGGGGACAGCCAACCTGTCAACGGCCTATTAAGACCATTTAAAAAGTAATTGAAATAATTAATGGACCCGCCTGTCCAACCTTAATGTTGGCGGGCAGGCCGGGAGCCCTGGCGGGCATCAGAAAAAGCATGAAACCTCATTCACAGGCGGGATGAGGTTTCATGAGGGTTTTTAAATATTTAATAAATGTTTGATTTAAAGTGATGGACATGTCCCAACTCATGTGACAGTGACGGGGGGGAAGGATAGTTCATATGCTAACTCACTGTAAGGCAAGGTCACATACAAGTTCTGCTACAGGAGAATGAGATAAGGATCTCAATGGAAAGGAAATCAGAAAATGCTGAGGAGTATTGTTATGACCAGTCCCAGGGTGAGGTCCCCCTAATTTGTAAACTTCCTGAACGGGACCCCAATTATGTTATGCTCCCAGGTGAGGAGGAATGAGCTGGCTCCCCTCCTATATTCGACCCTCTCAATTGGTCGCAACAAGATTAATTTAAAAGGGATCCCTTCCCCTGTGGATACTTCTTCCCAGTCCAAATGTATTTTTTTAGAAGGAGTCAATTTAACCAGGCTTTCTTGAGTTAAAGAAAGACTAAGCTTATTAGTTACTAAAACCCCCCAAAAAATTATAAAAATGCAACACACATACACAGAGATCAAAAATGAGAAGTTAAGAGTCCAAATAAAAGTTAAAAAAGATATACAAATCAGTCTTTGGCTTGTCCATGAGGTGTAGATGGCGAATCATTGCAGCCGTTAAGCTGGGTGATTCTAGTAGAGCTGACTTTTGAAGTTTCACGGTTGCTTTGGAGACACTTGGTTCTGCAGGATACCTGAAGAAGTTGTCTTATTTCCTTTTTGATTGTGGCTTTTGCTGACCCTTGCCTCCAGCAACAGGGAGAGAGGGAGGGAGAGATTTCACCTGCAAATGCAAGGGTGACTAGTTGCTCTTCTTCTTGCTGTCACCAGCAGCACACCAACACTAGCTTTTTAACAGATTTTTCCCTGTGTATTCTGGAAGGGAAAACTATGACTTGTGCCCACAGTCCATGTTCTTTTCATCTCAGGCCACTTACACATTCTGAGTTATAAATCAACAAGAGATGGATTTTAGGTGACTACTGAGATGTGATAACCAGCCTTTGTCTCTGCAACCACAGGAGATTAATTCTCAGTCTTTTGCATCTTTCCTATCTCCCTTTTAAGTTTCTCTGCTTGAAGAAGGCCATGACACCTTTTCAGATGTGACATTCCATGCTTTCTTAGGACAGGTCTGTCAGTATAATCCACATAGGCATTTTCCAGGAAGTGATCACTTTACAGTATCAGCCATCTTTTGCTCAGCATCCTTGCTCGCATTTCTTTAAAAACACACAAGACTTCCTAAAAAATTCAATATGCCCATAAGCAATTTGTGGCAGGAATCGGCTTTTCCTGACAGTATGCACACCGAGATGCTGGCTGCCTGATTGCCTGCCAGACAGCGTCCTGTCACTATCAGGGAGCATAGAAAAGCCTGGCTCCAATTGGCAGAGGGCATCATGCAGAGCTTGCCCTCTCTCTGTTATGCTGCAAAGACAGTGGCACTGCCACTCTAGCCCCTGATACCTGTTGTAACCTTTGTGTGGATTTCTGCCTTCCCTGTGAGGAGTTCCAGAGTAACTTTGCAATAGCAAATGTTATTCCAGATGACCTTACCTGCAAGTTGGGTGCTTGGTCCTTGAGGTAATGCTAGTGCTGGGCCCCTCTTGCAGCTCAACAGTTGTCCTTTGGTGAGTGAAAGCAAATAAGTGAATGGAGCTGCATGGTCCAAGTTGGAAGTTGAGTGTCACATCAGCTGGTGGCATGACAGCACTAGATCAGATTCTTCTGGTGCACATAGAGGATGCCTGCATGAGTTCCTTACCTGCATGGATCGAACTCCACTAGGAGGACATTGAATTTCCGCAACACATCTGCAGTGAATTTAAACTCCAAGACTTTAGCACATAGGGGCTGAAAATCCCTGGAGGGTGGAGCATGATATTTTGGGAGTGGATGCACTCATCTGGACCTCTGCCAAAATTAGTAAGGTCAAAAGGATGACTCTTACTTTAAATGGCAGTTAACTGTTCCACAAGGGTGCCTCCTGTCTTCTTTCAGGGACCAAAGAATTGTTCTGCTGCTGATTTCTCCTTCTGGAAAGGAAGCTAAAGTGCTCGTATCTGCCTTCTTTATAAGGGACAGCATTTCCTTTTTCACTGGCAATTTTTATTCAGTGTTTCAGGCTAGGATCTAAGTGTTCCTGCATCTAGCAGTTGGCCTGGTACTACAGATGATCTGTTGGATTTCTGTTATGCTGTACTTAATTACTACTGGTATTGGCATGGCAAGTTCCCATTATTCCCGCATCAGCATTGTTTTCTGGTTGAGTGGATATTTTGGTGCCACAAGGCCAGCTGGCAACTGTGAACAAAGCACCACAACCTAATGGATGACCCTTCTGGTGCATTCCAACTAAAGTTAATGTGGGAATTTTATTTATCTGTTTTCATATAATTCACAGACTATACTAATGATCATGATCATGAACATTTACAACAATTGTGAGATTCAAATACATCAATATATATTGATTGTTGTTCTAAGTTTATATGGGAGGGGCGGTTGCAAGCATTTGCTTGAAGGTTGACTTCCCTTAAGGGAGAGAAAGGGATGATGCGTGGGTTATAAAGTATCGATTTGAAAGAAAGCTAGAAAGTTGAATCCTCATGTTATACACCGAGATAATTACAGTTAGTTATCATACACGAGTTTTCACATTTACAAAGGGAAAGCACTGATTTAAAAAGAACAAAAAGGGCAAGTATTAAGAGCAGTATTTGAGATTACTTTAGAGCATAAATGAAAAGTGAATAATATAAGAGACAAATGGTCAGAAATCTGGTGCTACATTATCACTAAGAATATCTATCAAGGAGAATTTTTTCACTTCAGACTTGAACAAAAGTTTTGTCAACATGGTCCATATGTCCAGGAGTATTGACTTCCACACATATGGGCCAGTGCGTCTTATTCAGTTATGTGCTAAAGTAGTTTTTGGATTGACCAGATGTATATTAAAGGAATTTCTGGTAGGGGTAGTGGTGAATGACAGAATTCAACTCAAATATGTTGTCGAACCAAGATGGCAATTAGTTGGAGTGAAATCAAAAAGGAAATTATTTTTAATAATTTATATCTTCAACTTTCAAAGTCTTAAAGCAAATAAATAATGGGGCAGTGTTGCCAAAGTGGCCTGTGCCTGCACACATTTGCATAACTTTCTTCCATAATAGAAGAATAGGATGGGTTTTTGATTCGTAGTATGTCCACACATTGTTACAATAGGTTATATGTGGTAAAGGAATAGAATCATATACAGTGAATGTTTGAACCAGCAAATGATCTATAAATTTACACAATATTCCCATGCCATGAGAAACATTTAGACACTTTTGTTATTTGTTCATTCCAATTTAAAAACTCGTCAATCACAACACCGAGAAATGTTGTACTCTTCCTCAATAACTACTTCATCTATCTTAAATCCAAATTGAGAATCATTCATAGTGATTTTTTTTTTTAGATTTGAATCAAATATAATTTGTCCTTAGTAAATTTTGGGATAACCTGTTACTATGAAACCATGTGGATAGGCTCGGTGGCTCACAATTGAAAATGAAGGAAAGTTCCTCAATACTGGAACGGGAATAAAATATATTAGTATCATCAGTGAAGAGAACGTAGCATTGGACAGAAGCATTTATTATGTCATTAATGTATATAGGAAATAAAAGCAGAACAAGAGCCTGATGGTACTCCACACTTAACATATCAGGACAAGTTGAATCAGAACATGTGAATTGCTTTCTGTCTGTAATGCAACCATGTGTAAATGAAAACATCATTTTTTCCAATATTACTGTGGGATACCATGAATCAGGCTTGTGGTGGCTGTGCGTATGTTTGTGTGCGTGTGTGACTAATTTAATTAATCTGAAGACAGTCGGACTGCAAGGTTTGCATCAACAAAGGATTGGGTGTAAAAGCAGGCATTTTAAAGTGGAGATAAACAAGCTAAAATGGTATACAGGTAAATACAACATGAATAGGAATTTGCATTAGGAGATAAATGAGAAGTTGAATTTTTAACTGTTGAATGTCAAAGAGAAATAAAAGGAAGTTTTACAACTAGCAAAGTTCATAAATGAATAAAGCAAAGTTATTAAGTTTATTTTTCTCAAAAATAGTGGCCATAAATACAGCATAAAAGATTTTTTTATATTCTGGGAAAGGTAACTTCCAAAGAAAGTTAAGGGCATTGGGTTTAAAGATGAAAGAAACAAAACATATTTAAGGAAAGATTGAAAGCTGTATGAGAGTGTGACCATGTGATATCTTGAAAAGTGTGCTATGTGAGGCTAAACCTGTGAAGTAAGCAGCCTCTAGCCGCCCCAGAGAAGCATTTGTTTGTCCCAGAAAGCAGGTTTTGGTACAAGCCTTGGATTTCCATTGTCAAGTGAAAAGGAGAGAGAAGCCTGTGAAATACCTGCCCTGTAGCAACTCTGGGTGCCTTGCAGTAATATTAATGGATTTTTTTTATAGATTAAGCATCGATAGGGACTGTTACCTGAAAAAGGGTGCTTATTTGTGAGTCTAGTTAAGTAGAAATCTTTTGGGAAAAGTCATAAGACTAAATTTAACTGTGTTACTGTAATCTTGTGTGTTTAATTTTTTATTTTATTTCGTTAATAAATGTTTCAATTTAATATTTAAAATCTCCAAACATGGGAATGGAATCTTTACTTCTGACTTCAGTACACACACCTTCCCATAATAAAAATACAAGTTGCAAATCATTGTGATAGCTTGACCAAGTTTCCCTTTGGGATTTGGTCAGCCCAACAATTGCCACCTGCCATATCATAACACATGTGACCATGGAAGAGCAATTCCTCTTAACTCTATAATATTATGGTTTAGAAAGTATAATAGATTGATCCAGCACATCAAAGGCTTTACTGAGCGCCACGAAAACCTCTATTATGTCTTCTCTCTGTGCTAAGAAGTTCAATATCCTATCAAACATGTCAGCGAGTGCTAAGTCAGTGGAATGATGCCGTCTGAAATGGTACTGATTTGAGTTTAAGAGACTTTAACGTGACAAAAAGGAATGTAGTGTATCATAAACAATGCATTCTAATATTTTTGAAAAGCTCAACAGTTTGGAAATTGGAAATGAAGTAGGACATGCCCTTTTTTATGAATTGGTGTAACTTTTGAAGTTTTCATGCATGTTGGAAAAATGCTGGATGGCAATTAGAGTTTTCATATATAAGTAAGAAGATCAGCAATAATTAAGATAATCTTTTTCAATAGATTATTGCCATGACCAGGGGAATTACTTGTCTTAAGCAAATTAACGGCTTGCACTATCTTACTTCAGTCTGTAGGAGTTAAAAACAATGAATCAGTGCAAGAATTAGAATCTTCAAAATCTTTTGCACTCTGTGGTATTTTGGAGACTTTTTCACATCCAATGTTTATGAAATAACCATGAAAACAATTAGTAATATAATTAAAATTGTCAAAAACCGTATCTTTGTGCACAAATTCACTGGAAGGGTTGAACATTTTCAGTTCCATAATATCAACCAGCTTAATAATCGAGAAATTGTTTTGTTTGAGGTGTTGGGGTTATTTCTCGATCTTCCACTGAAATTACAAAGGGACATTAGGAAACATTTGTGTAAATTAGTGTTGATTGTCTTTTGGATAAAATGTTAATCTGAGGCACCGCTGCCTGTTCAGTTGGACATTGAACAGAAGCATTGGGATAATCAAAGAGCAAAGAGTTGCACTTTATCCTAACCAATATTTCTCCCTCAACCAACATCATGCGTAGCCAGATTAAGTAGTCATTCATGTCATTTGATGTTTGTGGGACCTTGTTGTGCACAAATGGTTGCTGTTTTGCTTACATAATAGTGACTACACTCCAAACTAATTCATCGGCTGTGAAACATTTTGGGATATCCTGAAGATGTGACACGGTGACATATAAATGTAAATTCAGTCTTTTTTAAAACCACAAAGTCTAATGGAAGTTAAGCAAACAAGAGCTCAGAGCTTGACTGTTTTTTGTTAGAACTTCATTAGAAAGGGCTCACCAGTTTCAGACTGAAAGCCAGAATCACTCATTATTTTGATGCTGTTTTTTGAGATTGATTTGCATCTGTAGTGATGCGTGAAGTCTGCACTTGTTTGTCATTTTATTTTTAAACAAAAACATGAACATAAAATATTGCCTTTAACATAATAAAGCTTTACAAATGTTCCTCAGCTGCAAAAGTTGTCAGATCTGAGACACAGAGAGAAAAGGACTGAAGCGGCGATCAAATAAGCAAAATCAAAGAGGTAGATTTTGAGCAAGTAGGGAGTGACTTAGCAAGGCTTAGAGAGGTTGTTTCACATTATAGGGTTAAAGCAACTAAAAACTTTCAAGTACAGCTGAGAAAAAGAAGATGTAAATAACAGAACTTGAAGACCAGATTAGGGAACTGCAGCTGAATGAAGCGGCAGAGGTAGGGAGGGGCAAAACCATGGAGACATCTGAAGATGAGAAGCATTTTAAATTTATGCAGGGGTAGAAAGAGAGCCACTAAAGATTAGTGAATATGACCGTAAAAGTAGGATTATAGCTAGTCAAGGTTTGGACGATATGCAATTTGTGTAGGGCAGAAATTGGGATGGTGGCAATGGACCATTGGAATAATTGAATTGGAAGCTGACTCAATTAGATATAGATATAGATAAAGAAATAGAATGTAGGTATAGAAATAGATAGTCTTGGTATGAGTCAGGATGGGAGAGTGGTGTGAAGACGAGCTCAGACTAAACAGGACACTGAGGTTGCATTCTATTGGGCTTATTCCGCTGGAGCTAGCAGAGAGGGGGAGGGGGAATCAGGTGCTATGGTGGAAAGTTTTAGGTTGGCATTGAACAGGGGTCTGCCTTTGGATTTGCTGATGTTAAACTAAAGGAGATTCTGCTCATCTAGCACTAGGTGTTGTCAGTGAGAAATATGGGGCAAGGGCACAAAGTTAGGTCACTGATCAGTCATAATGTTATTGAATTGTGAAACAGGCTGGAATGACTAAATGGCATACGCTTGCTCCTTCGTTCCAATTGTATCTCTATATTAACTTGCATTCTGTGAAAAAAAGCAGCTTAATAATTTGCATCTTGCCTCAAACATTTCTCAATCTACTTTCAAAATGATTGGCACAGAAGGGCATGTGCAAAAGACATGGGACTGGAATTTTTCAGAACTGCTCCTGCTCTGCTATTGTAGTTTCACCAGAAGCATGCCAGAAACCTGGGGCTGGATTTTCAATTGCCTGTGGGAGTGAGGTCAGGTGCAAGAGTTGCTTGAAAATAGTGCTCTTGGATGGCATGTAAGTCTTTTGATGCCTCTACGACATGCTGCAATTTTCAAAGGGAAGGTGGGTGCTGGAGCCAGCAATCCACAAATCTCTGATTAACTTGCTGCTAAGCTTGTTGAAGAACCTGTTTGTGGCCTGGAGAGGGACAGAACCAAATTCTCAAAAGTAGGAACATGAAGTGCGAATTTTGCACAGTTGTCAGGAGCACAGTGGGGAGTCATTATTTATTGTAGCTGCTGATTTAAAATCTTGAAAAAAAAGGGAAAGTCAAATTGAGAATGGAGCCATGAGCGTTTGGGCATTTGTTTGGACCATGAGGCTGCTGGCTATCTGTTCTCCTGGTTACTCCATTTGTCCAGGCAACAACAAGCCTAGTCAAAGTCATCTGCCTTGAAAAATCGCCCTTTAGAGCCGGTTGTCGCCTCTAGGCAGCGCCCTGTGCTACTAATTAGGTGCCGAGCTTGTCGCTGACTCAATTGAGGCCGTTGCACATCAAAATCACATTGTGTCACTGACGCAGCATGGGGTAGGAACACAGAAATAACCTGGGCATTGGGTTCCCGACCCTGGGTTGAAAATCAAACACAAGTGTTTATATACCTTTACCTGTCTTACACTTTTTTTTAAATGGGTCTTTTTGTTACACCCCTGTGTTACATTTTTATATAATTAGAAATTGGACTGAAGGGCATATTTCTGAATGTAGGATACTTCAATCGTTTTTAGGACTGGCCACTGTTACTGGACCCAAGAGAATGTTTAAGGAAGTTGTAAACTTTTGTACCTACTCTTCACTTCTTCAGGCCCTCCCTACTGAATAAACACTGGAGAAATTTGGTCAGGCATGATCAAGCTCACCTTTTGATTCTGCCCTGAAATTCAACCACTTTGAGAAGTAATTTTTTTTATGCCACAAGGAGAGTGACAAACATTTTTCTGCCCTCAAGTCTACTCTCCTGTCTGTTAGGTCTGTCCCCAATGATGGCTCAGATGCATATATTGGCACAAATCTCATTGTTAGGGACATGAAGATGCAGCAGTCTGCTATGCTGAAACCCTTCTCTTCCTAACCCAAATAGTTAGATTAGGTACCTGTAATAAGATCAATGTACATTCCCCTCCTTGAAAACTCTACAAGTAGGGATCTTCTCACAAAGCCCACAACACTGCAGAGGATGCACAAATTAATGCTGATGAGAAATCACACCACTATTGAATACCAGCTGTACTGTGTTACTAGGATATGCTTTTTAAAGACACAATTTCCAATTTTTCTTTTTCTGGCTGGATTAAAAAAAAACTGGAACCCTCTAGAGGCAATGATGAAACTGCTCAGCCTGCTACAAAACACAAAATTTTGTATTTCGCCAAGTGGGATGAAAGAGAAAATAGACACTCAATTCCCCAGGGAGCATGAAAGACCCTATCCCCTGTCAATCTACACCATCCTGAGACTTTTCAAATGTTTCTAAGATGAGACATCAGAACACAATTACATCTCCTGAAACAATAACTGCAGCAGACATGAGCTAATAGCATTTCTCTGGAATATACAGTTAGCAAGATACTTTAAGGACTGTTTACCAATCAGGAGAGGGAGATCAAAAGACAATGCTGTACTGAACACAGGCTGTTGAAGATGCGTGCCCTCCTCTCTTTCTTGGAAGTGCTGCCTGGTTTGCAAAGTAATCACCCTGAGAAATCTACTGCGAACAAGAGTGCCAGGATTTGTGCAGATCTCTGGTTATCCACGGTGCAGGGTGCCATTGACTGCACTTGTGTGGCGCTTAGATCTCCATGGCAACAAGCAGTCCAGTATGTGAATCACAATGGCTTCCACTCGCTGAATATTCAGCTGGTGTGCAACCAGCACAAACACACCCTGTGAGTATCCATGACTCCTATATCCTCAGCAGGTCTCAGATGCCTGGCATCCTCCAGGGTCTAGAAAGGATGCAGGGTTGGCTCCTTGGGCAGTCCAAGACTGTACTAAATGGTTAATAGTGTTTACTCCTTATGTACACCTTTGGTCACGTACACATATTCTAATCTTGTCAGCTTACAATCACATGCTTCTCCGGTCTCAGGTACTTGTTTCCCATGTGTACATACATCAAGCACAGTTCTCAGCCATGCAAGACCACCATATCTTGCTGATTGTGCAGGAGCCTGGACCTCCTTGATTACAACACACTCCCTGGCCTTGTCCTTTGTTCTACTAGCTTATTTGTCTCATTCCTTATCCAGTCTAAAGCACATCTGCTATTCTCCAGTTCTGCTTTTCTGCTTATATTTTATTTTTACTAAAAGATACTTCTAACTAAAATCATTTAACCCTTTCAGCGGGCGTCCTCTGGAGGGCCGAGACCTGGAGGGCCCTGCCTGCTTTCAAGGTCCTGCTGTGTGGCAGTGGTACACTCCTTGGCCTGTAGTGCTGAAACTGCTGAGGTCACAGGAAGAGAGGATTTAGATCAGCCGGACATTCCCAAAGTCACCTGAGTGGATGGCTCCAGGGTGTTGAGCTGCTGGTCCTCCTCCCTATTGGTGAGTGATAGCCCCTACTGACCACTTGAGGAGAAGGGGAAGCTGGACTGAGATCAAGCTGCCCCACACCCCTCTCCCGTTGACACTGTCGGAGGCCAACTATGGTGTCAGCGATGGAGTTCAGCCCGTGTAGCAGTGCAGGTCTGATGTCCTGGACCAAGGTCTGTATGGCAGCCACCATCCTGCCAGTTTTCACCTTGGTGCATTGGCATGACGGCGCAAAAACCTCGGACTGAAGGTGAATGGACTCCTCTATTGTCCCTTGCAATGAGAAGTGCACCAGACATCCCTTCCTGATGTTCCCATGATTGTCTTTGCAGCTCTACCAACCAATTGAGGACCGAGTCCAGAGACTCATCATCTGTCTCGGACTCAGTAGATTCCTTGCCTCCAGCAGTCCTCTGAGTGCCGGTGACCTCAGATGTCCCAGCCTCTCCCTGCTCTGGAACAGATTGGGCGCTGTGCTCGCCAAATTGTGATCCCGAGGCTACTCTACATCTAAATCCCACTGAGGTGCGTGTCACTGCACTGGTGGAGGGTGTGGGTGAGCACTGTGATGGGTCTTCAACAGTGCTGCCCTCAGGGTCCACATCCGAGGTGCCCTCGGCATTGGAGTTAGAGTCAAGGTTGCCTGAGAGGGACATGTCAGATGTGCCTAGGAGAAAAAGTGGAGATTATTAGTGCTTGGCAGCCACGTTACACACAGAACAGTGGACTCAGAGTAGCACTGACAGAGGGATGATCTAGTGTAGGATATTCACATGGATGCTTGCCGCTGACCTCACCGTCACTGCAGGAACGATCCACGTTCTCTCTGTCCAGCTCCAAAGTGTGACTCTGGAACGGAGAGAGGACCTTGATGTCCAGCACTCCGGCCCCCCCGGGTCTGGGACCTCTCCCATTGATTGTGCGCGATCTTGTCCTGCATAAAGACATATGGAGAGAGTGTGAGCAAGGCGCATGCCAGGCCACATGAGAAGGTTTGCACGTGTGCTGAATGCAGCCATGGGAAGGATGAGGAGGCGATCTCCAAAGGAGATGAAGCCAGATGGAGATGTGAAGGTGTGTGTGAGAGAGTGAGTGGTGATGCTCCTTGAGTGAGTGAGATGCTAACGAATGTGTGATGGGCTTGTGAGTGGGTGAGTTGAGAGTGAACAGATGGTTGACTTACCCTGGTGGCACAGATGAGATCGTTTATCCATTTTCTGCACTGGATGACTGACCTCTTTTGTGCAGCATTGGCAGTGGCCGACGCTACCACTGCCTCCCAAGCCAGAGTGGTGAGACTGATGGGCCTCCTGCGGCCAGAGTAGGGATAGAGGACATCATGGTGGGCCTCCATGGTGACCAAAAGGCATCCCAGGGATGTGGACTGCAATCTTCTTGGCTTTTGGTGCAATGTCTTTACTGGACAACTCCTGGACCGCAAGTATTGAGAACTGTGTTTGCCGCTGCAGTTGAAATATGGCGTCTGGAGTGAGGTAATGGTGCGGCAGGCAAATTGGAGGCCACCCACCAGCAAGACAGTGTGTTTCCCATGACTGCATAATTTATGAGATGGATAGGGGACAATATGTTGTGAAAACCCGCAATTGTGGCCAGCGGGTAAAACATTGTTTTTCATGCCCACCACCATAGTTAGTGCAATTCTGGGACAATCCCACCCTCACTTATTTCAAGATGTTCTAAAATTTGTGCTAAATCTCATTGTGGAATAATTTAGAAAAATGAAAACTCACCATTACTACAGCCTGAGGGATGACAATCTTTGTGAACTTCCAGAGGTAACTAGAGAATTAAACTCGTGTTTTCTGAGAATTGATATGCTTTACTGAGAATTGGACGCACTTGTGCAGAGTAGTTGTGAGTTCGGTTTAGTTAAAGTGATAGCTTGTGAAGAACTTCAGCTCAAACCCTAGATATTTCAGTGAGCTAAGTAAAATAATGTATTGTCATTTTAGAGAAATATGTCCACTACTGTGTTACAAATCTTAGGTTCAGGATTTTTTGCATTTGAAGTAATGGTCTCCCTAAATAAAAGTGGTGGTCAAAAAAAGTGTTGTCCTAAGCTTTTCAACAAGCTTAAAGGTAGTTATGGAGGAACAAGGCTGGGCCTTTGAGCCCCTCAGCCCCACTGAGACATTCAGTTAGATCATGGTTGATTTGTGCCTCAACTCCATGTGTCCCATCCTTACTCCATTTCCTTTGATATTCTGACCCAATAAAAGTCCATCAGTTGCCCTGACATCCAAAGCCTTTGGGGAAAAGAGTTCCAGATGAGTGAAAATTGCTTCCTGATTAGTTCCTGGATTAAAGCCGGGAATATTATACTATTGTAGTTTTGTTTTAGGATGGGGAGGTGGCAGGGGCGATGAGTGTCAGGAGTGGGTATGGAAACAGTTCAGGTTGGGTGACAGACCTATTTACAGAAAAAGCCACGAGGAAGGCAGATTGGGCTGAGCAAAAAGCCTGTTCACAGACCTGAGGTGAGTGGAGTTGCTGGAAATGGTGCCGCTAAAAACCGGAAGATATAAATCGAGAAATGGACGAATTAGAGTTAGCTAAGAAATATAGAAAAGCACGACAGAAACTTGAAATTAAAAGATGTGACAATGAAGGTCGATGGGAACGTATTGCAGTTAGAAATTTCTACATTTTTCAGGAAATAATTGCTTTACTTAGGATTTCTAACATTAAAGATCGGCAGAGAAATTAATAGTTCTATAAAGAAACGAGTGTTGCATTGTTCAGGGCGTAATCAGTCAGAACTTAATTGCTCTTCAAGCCGCTGGTCAGAGCACAGGGTAGAATGCCGGACTCCCTTTTTTCACATGTAATTACTACACTGGAGACAGAATGACCCCATTCAATAAATTAGAGTTAAGCTGTCAGATAGATCTGTGTTGGGTGGAATATACAGAGTCTTTGTGGGACCACGGGAGTTTGATTCTCAACATTTTTTTCTAGTTCTGCTCCAGCTGGTGGTTATAAAAGCTAACTTGCACTTTACTTAAACGTGGGGAAAAGAAAGATGCAATGCCCATTTCTGTTTGCATATTGCAAAAAAAAGAGAAATTTCTCAAAGCTGCTCACACTTCTCTGCCGTAACTTGACTAGAAACATAGCCATGTAGGAGAGCTTTCTGACCTGCTTCCAGCGAATTTACAGTGGCGAAATGGGAAAAGTGCAGAAAAATTTTATAAAAATCACGAATCGTAAAATATTCACTATGATAATATCGCTTCTATTTTCATTCGGAGCTCACCCATTCACTAAAAATAACCTGTGGCTGTTTGAGAACCCTTCTCATTTATCCGGTCTGAAGTTTTTACTATTTTTCTCCACTTCCTCTCCCTCTCATTTCATCACAGCATGTTTACCTGTCTCAAAAAAACAAGGTATCTGCTGTATCTCCTTCTCCGTGATATCAGGTTCCAATCTCATTTTCAATGTGCTGCTTCCTGACCACATTGACTGTAAGTAATGGGTTAGCTTTTATCTGTATGCTGATGATCCCCACCCACCAGCATTACCTCCCTTTCATCACCCTCAACTCCATGATTGCTGCTGTGCTGTCCAGCTGCCCATCAGATATCAAATTATAATAGGGTCTGAGTTATTTTAGCTAAATATTGGCAAAACCTATGTCTCAATCCCTGCCAGAAACTTCACACCACAACCACAGATTCCATCCTCTATCCCAGCTGCTTAGGCTGAGCTTGAACATATTGAGACCTGGTTCATGCTAAACTGAGCTCCAAATTCCACAGCCAATCCATTTTCTAGTTCATCGGTTACCTTTCTCACATTATTATTCATCTCTACTTCTAGCTCACTCCCATTGCCATTGAACCCATCGTCCATGTCATTGTCACTCTATGGCTTGACTACTCAAATCATTTTATAGTCAGCCTTTTGTCATCCAATGTAGAATATAAAACAACAAAACAATCCCATGTTAAGTCCTGCTCATTTGCCACCCGTGTCCCATCAATGATTTCAAATCCTCATCCTTGTTTACAAATCTCTCCATTCCCTCAGTCCAGTTTACTGCCACATACTTCCCTCTGCTTTGTGACAGCTTTTCCCAACTTTAAACACCTCCTGGAAGCCTGCCTGCTTGAATCTATCAATTGCTCTAACTCTTCACCCAGTTCTTGCTCAATTTCTGATTTTCTTCATGTGAGCCTTTATGGGATGTTTCATTACATCAAAGGTGCATGCTGGTGTTATTTTAAGTCAATATCTATTAAATATTTTAGTCATTCCTCCTTAAGATCAAAATAGAGTTTTCCTTTATACTTTCTGGGGTATGGGCATGGCTGGCAAGGTCAGTATTTGTTGCTCATTTCTAATTGCCCTTGAACTAAATGGCTGACTTGCTAAGCTTTTTCAGAGGGCAGTTAAGAATCAACTGTATTGCTGTGGTCTGGAGTCACATCGAGGCCAGATTTTCCTTCCCTAAAGGACATTAGTGAACCAGGTGGGTTTTTTTTTTAAACAATCAATGATAGCTGCATGGCACCACTACTGAGACCAGATTGTTATTAATCAATTGAATTCATTAATTAGCTGAATTCAAATTCCACTAGTTGCCATGGTGAGATTTAAACACATGTCTCCACAGTATTAACCTGGGCTGTTGGATTACTAATCCAATGATAGTACCGCTACACTCTCATGAAGTCATTAATGATTTTTAAAAACTCATGGTCTGGATGAGAACAAATTTGCCTTTCAGAAATCTGCATTGCCCTAATGTTAGAAGCACCACAGGTGAAAGACAAAAATTGGCCCTGAGCTTTGTTTTCACTATGATGCTGACATCTACAATTGGGGCATACGAGCATTATGGAATCAAATATGTATTTATACTCAGATTGTTCTATTTGAAAAGCTGCATCTGGCTTATTCTACCCAGAATGAAAATTAGCTAAATGATGATTGTGGAGCAGTCATGATATGAAAAGACTTCACATCCAGTAAAAAGATTTGCCTTTGTAAAGCATCCTGAGCCTTTGTACATTTTGCTCATGTATGCCATGTAACAAAAGATAAAATATAATATAATAGTCAAATGGAAAATCCAGTTGCTGGTCTTATCCGCTTTCAGATTTTTTTGTTAGAAAAAAATCTAAGGACAAATGGCTTTTGTTGTTTTTGAGACAGAAGAAAAATCGATTCCTAGCAAATGCCACACTGTGACTTCATGGCATTGAAAATCTAGAGAAAAGAATGATGCATGTGGGAAGGCAGCTCTTTCATAAGGCTTTTTTTCTCGTTGATAAATTAAGAGCCATGTCAGTTCTTCCACCTGCCACAAACTTGAGCTCATCCGAAACAATGCTTGCCATATTCTAACTTTCATTTCAATGTTCACTAAACTACATTTCAAAAGCCTCAAAATGTAAAATTCTCATTATGTGTTCAAATCCCTCTACTGCTTTTCCCCTTCCTATCTCTGTAACCTCCTCCAGCCCTACAACCCTCCAACAAATCTGCATTTCTCCTCTTCTGGCCACCTGTGCATCGGAAACTTCCTTTGCCCCAATATTGATTGAAACCTTGACTGAAACCTTTAAGATCCTGAGGGGTCTTGACAGGGTGGATGTGGAGAGGATGTTTCCTCTTGTGGGGGAATCTAGAACTAGGGGTCACTGTTTAAAAATAAGGGGTTGGTCATTTAAGACAGAGATGAGGAGAAGTTTTTCCTCTCAGGAGTTAGTGAGTCTCTGAAACTCTCTTCCTCAAAAGTTGGTGGAAGCAGAGTCTTTGAGTATTTTTAGGGCAGAGCTAGATAGATTCTTGAATAACAAGGGGGTAAAACATTATCAGGGGGTAGGCAGGAATGTGGGGCTGAGGTTACAATCGGATCAGCCATGATCTTATTGAATGGCGGTGCAGGCTTGATGGGCCAAGTGGCCTGCTTCTGCTACTAGTTCGTATGTATTGACAGCTGTGCCTTCAGGCATTGAACTCTGGAATTCCTTTCCTAATCTTCCCTGCCTTTTGACCTCTCAATGCTCCTTGAAGGTGGTTCTTAAAATTAGACCAATCTTTTGGCCACCTGTCTTTAAGTCTACGTCATTAATTCAGTGCCAATCTTTGTCTGATTACACTCTTGTGAAATGCCATTAGACATTTTACTGTGTTATAGGTGCTATAAAACTACAAGTTGTTGTGATGTGTCAGTGTTGCATGTAATATAATCCCAGGATCATTGATTTGCAGTGGCTGAATAAATTAAATGCTGTAGGAATGTTAGTGGTATATTGAGACTTGAACTCTTGTTGAATGTAAATTGTAAATCAATGGTTTTGATTATTGATAAAAGTTTCTCTAACTATGTAGTTAGATTTGTCTAATTGTTTTCTTTAAAGACCAAGATATAAAGAAAGATGCTTAGGAAGCTATTTCAGGTTGTAGGTAGGAGATATTTTGTGATTTTTTTGTTTGGGTGAGTTTGTGCGAGTTGTTAGTGTAGTGAGTGTGGCTTGGTGGTTTCTGAGCATTGTTGGGGGTCGGGAGTGGGTGGGGGTGGGTGGTGTTTGAGTCAGGGAGAACTGATGGGGTTAATGGAATCCAGAAGTTTTGGGTGGCGTAGCTGTAGTATTTTGGAACATTGGAAATGTAACAAAGGCATGGATGAAACTTTCAGCAGCAGAGGCAGAGATAGGTGATGTTATGGAGGTGGAAGTAAACAGTTTTTGTGATAGAGAAGGTAAGTGCTAGGAATGTCAGTTAGGGTCGAACAGCATATTAAGATTTTGAACTGCCTGACAGTTGTTAGGGAGGGAGATGGAGTCTGTGACAAAGCATCCCCTACAAACCTACTAACCTCCACTACTATTGTCTTACACTTTCCTTACCACCACCACTACCACACCCCAATACTTTTCCTCAATATTCCAAATTCAAACAACCTTACCCCTCCTTGCACCTGATTCCAGATACCCCCCAATCCCAATCTTAGTACTCTGGTACAACAGTGCCAAACTCCATCATACTCACATAGGTCTACTAAATCCAGCAACAAACTCCTTGACTTTCTGAGTTGAAGATCCTCCACTAAAGCCATGCCTCACAAAGCCCTGTATTCCCCTCTTTGGCTACACCTCCTACATGTCTGAAATTATGAATAGCTTCCTACCACATTGACATGCTGTGTGAATATTCACACACTTTAGAAATCAAGCCCCAAAACACTAACACTAAATAATCAGAATATAATTTCACTTATTCAGTTATCATAAATCAGTGGTCCTGTTAATGTATTCTAAGTCAATGGTTCTTAAACTGTTTTGGCTAAAGGAGCCCTTTTCAATCACCAGCCTCCAATCTGAATTATAATACTATGCTATCTAATACTCACAATACAGAAGTGTTGCATGTATGGAATGTTGTAATAATTCTTACGAGCAGACATTTAAGGACAATTTCACCCACCACCCCTGTGCTCATTGGCCTACATTGGCTCCTGGTTAAACCACACGTCAATGTTAAAATTCTAATCCTCAATCCGTCCATGGCCTGCCACCACCCACGCTCCTATCTCTGTAATCTCTTCCAGCTCTGCAACCCTCCGAGATACAGCGCTCCTCTAATTCCAGTTTGTTGATCATTAGTGGCCACGCCTTCAGTTGCCTAGGCCCTAAGCTCTGGAATTTCCTCCCTAAACTTCTCTGGCTCTCTACCTTGTTTTCTTTTTAAGACACTCCTTTAAACCCACCTCTTTGACCAAACTTTTGGCCATTTCCCCTAATTTTTCCTTATGTGTTTGGTGTCATATTTTGTTTAATAATGCCTCTGTGAAATGCTGTGGAACGTTTTATAATGTTAAAGGTGCTATTTAAATACAAGTTGTTGTTGTCTCCCCTTCAATTCTGTTACAGAGTTTTCAACTGAATGTGACATTCTCAGGAATATTTCACAGACCTGTGCAACTCCAGCTCAATTTCTCAGTATTATTTAATCACGTAAGGAATTTACATTATTGCAACATGGTGGAAGATTTAAATAAGTCAAGTGGCAGCTTTTCCATGATTAAAATGATCAAACCAGCAAGAGATTAATATGATATAAACAGAAAATGCTGGAAATTCTCAGTAGGCTAGGCACTATTATAATGGCACTTAGTCACTGCATGCATCCAAATTGAATGCACCCTTGTATCACAGCAGGAGCTGACCTCCTACCTTCCCTCCCCCACCATTCCGCTGAAAGTAAATGCAAGACTCACCACTGAAAACCATGTCAGCCGATGCATCCATCACCACAAAGAAATATGAGTGTTCATGAGCTTTTAGAGGGGACATTTTGTCAGCTATTCATGCGGGACTACCACTAAACACCATGAATTTTTACAAAGTGGGTGACTTGCCTTTTTACCCTTTTTTCTCTTTTCCCACCCCTTGTATTTTTCTCTCACTCACCTTGCTATGACCAGCCCCCGGGCGACGTCCCCTCAATTTGTTAATTTCTCGAACGGGACTCCAAATTGTTGTGCTCCTGAATGAGGAAAAATGAGCTGTCTCCCCTTCTTTATTCAACCCCCTCGGTTGGTTGCAACAAGGTTAATTTAAAAGGGATCCCTTCCCTTGTGGATACTTTTTCCCAGTCCAAATATATTAATGTTTTAGAAGGTGCCAATTTAACCAGGATTTCCTGAGCCAAAGAAAGTGTAAGTTTATCAATTACTAAAAACCCAAGAAAATAATAAAAAAAACACAACACACATACACAGAGATCAGAAATGAGAAGTTAAGAGTCCACAAATAAAAGTTTAAAAAGATATACAAATCAGCCTTTGGCTTGTCCTTGAGGTGTAGGTGGTGATACATTGCATCCGTTAAGTTTGCTGATTCCAGTAGAGCTGACTTTGGCAGTTTAGCAGTTGGTTTGGAGAGACTTGGTTCTGCAGGTTGGTTGAAGAAGCTGTCCTGTTTCCTTTTTGATTGTGGCTTTGCTAACTTGCCTCCAGCAACAGACAGAGGGAGAGAGTTGCCTGCAACTAAGGGCTGACTAGCTGATCTTGTGCTGTCACTCTCACAGCACACTAGCACACACTACACAGTTCTGCATTTTTCCCTGTGTATTCCTGTAAGGGGGAAAACAAACATGTCTTGCCCCCAGAGTTTGTTTTCTTTGATCTCTGACACACTCTGAGATATAAATCAACTGAAGATGAATGTTAGATGCCTGCTAAGATGTGATAATCAGTCTTTTGTCTGTGCAACCGCAGGAGATTAAATTTCAGTCTTTTGCAATTTTCCTCTCTCCCTTTTAAGTGTCTGCTTGAAGAAGATCATGACACCTTTTCAGGTGTGACATTCCATGCTTTCTTAGGACAGGTTTGTCCACATAGGAATTTTCCAGAATCTGGTCACTTTACATTATCAGCCATCTTTTGCTCAATGTCCTTTCTTGAATTTCTTTAAAAACACATAAGTCTTCCTTAAAATGTTCAATATGCCCATAAGTAACTTATGGCTGTAGCTGGTTTTTATGACAATCTGCTAGCAAAATAATTTCACAGGCCCTCTGGAAAGTCTCTACAGACCCCAGTTTGAGAACAACTGTTCTATGTGACATTAGATTAATAGTAGGGTGACCAACTATTCAGGATTTTCCGAGACCATCCCATAATTCGGTCTTTCATCCCACGTGTTAAGTCAGGCCTTCCTGGGACTCATTTTATCCCACACCTCTGGTGCTTGTCAGACCTATTTTTTTGCACAGTTGGTCACCCTGATTAAGAGTTCGAGTCTCCAACTCACTAAAAGAAATGCTACATGCCAACTGCTTACCTCTGCCTTCATTTGAGCAGTGATGGAAGAAATTAACAGTACTGTAATTAATAAAGCTTTCATAGTCTTTTGAAAGTTAGAACAGGTGATCCTGAGAATGTGTCACTATTCATAAAAGATGTCCTCACATGGAAAAATTTGAAAACCACTATGAGAGACCTAAAACAGAACCTTTTGTTCTTTGTACAAAGTAATTGTCAGTTGCTGTATTTGCCATATATCTGGCAGAACAGATATTGCTTGAGGCACTTCATTGCATTTAATAGGTAAACAATTAAAGTGTTCAATTTGAGTTTAAATCCTTAAGGGTGAGCCAATGAAATTGGAGGGAAGATTTATCTAATCTGGAATTACACATTTCATTCCCTGGCCTCAAGTGACATTTTTTTCATTTCATTGAACTGCCAGTTAAAAGGTTTGCTTAGCTGTCATTTTGTAACCCTGCAGCTAACTTTGTTCCTCAAATGCTTCAAGAGGAAAGCCGATCAAGATGTTTTTTTCATAAATACTCCGATTTTAAATAACTTGAGCAATTAATGATAAGGGCTGTAGTTTAGCTAAGAGAAGTATGTTCCTGAATTAAAGTTCAGGAATTACCTGTGCTGCTATAATTACATTTGTGATAAATAATTGCCAGAAAAATGTTCATACTTTATGCAGAATTCACTTTCAAACACTTACTTGTTTGGGCTAGTTTCTATGTGAAGTTTTTGGTGTTCAAAATGCCAGTAGTCAGTAGAAATAAAAAGATTGTAGGAATAATGAATTTTAACATGGTGGAGTGAAGATATGTTTAAATTATATTTCTGGGTAAAGAGAACTGATGTCATTCTGAAAGAGCCTATTAATTGTTTAAAATAAGCAGATTTGCAAACGAAAACCTGAAGAATAAGATATTAAATATCAATATATGGGGTGCCCTGTATCTGACAATGGAGACTTTAATATTGCTCTTTGATTACTGACTCATTTAGTGCAGATCTTCTGTAGCCATCAAATCATAAAGACAACAGGGTTTTAATGCTGGGATGTTTCCAACTGGTAGCAAGGAATACTTGTCTTCTCAGCTTTTTTCACATTTTTCACATTTTGCACTCATTTTATCCTTGTAGTGTTATGACGTGGCAGATGATGTGTGCCAGGCAGACAAAATGCACAAGGGAAACTTGACCACGCTATCACAATGGTTTTGCAATTTGTATTTATTATGAGAAGATGTGTGCACTGAATTAAAAAGTAATGAGTCTATATTGAAGATTTTAAAAATTAAATTAGAATATTTATTAACAAAATAAAAGATTTCAACACATACATAAGACCAAAATTATTTAATATTATAACAAATCCTAAAATTTCTAATTAACCTGACTCCCAGTTATACACCCCCTTTAAGGCAACAGTACAAAATAGATTTTAGATTTAAAACAAAACCAGCAAGTTAACACAATACCCACTTGACAGTGGAATTCCAAATGGCTTCCTCAACTACAGTTACTTGACATAGCAGACGTATGCACAAATGGCTGGAGGCCTCTTGAAGGCTGTTTCACACACTCCTGTTAGATCTTACATGGCCCTCTCCTCACATAGCCTTTCATTCTCCTTTATATATGTTTCTCTCTCTTTAATATATAAATTCTACTGTTCCATATGTCTTTTAAACTTTATCTTCCCCATAATATAAAAACTTTCATGTTGCCAATGTTGTCACCAACCTTTGGGAAAAATAAACACACTCCTTAGCCTTGCTTATCTGGCTAGTTGTAAACAGACTAACATCCCTTTGAAATTCAAAAAAACCCTTCATTTATTTAAAACAAATGCAAATTTCCTTCACACCTTACATGCTAAACCAGCATCCATGTTTACTCATTAGCATGTCAAGCACATTTCTACACATAGCTTCTTTTGATAATTTCAAGCTTGCAGTCTAAATGACTCCAAATGTGATTAAATCACACAGACAGATCCACCTATACCTACACCCATAAAACTGCTTCACAATAAACCAGAAAAATATTGTGAAAATTATTATACTTTCATAACAATAGTCAGCTCATGTGAAAAACCAGTATACATTATTTTATGCCTGCAGCTAGCCAAAATGTAACAAGCAGTCAAATACACAGAGTGTACATCCTCACCACACCCCTAACAATTGAATAAGCTCCATCCCAGAGATCTAATATGAAACCGGATTCGTGATCCATGGGTTTTGATGAAAATTTAATCAATCTTTTGTCTATATGGATATTGGGTATGGCAGCCTGGTGGTTATGACACCAAAATAGCAACCTGGCAATCTTGAGCTCAAATCCTACCATGGCAAATTGGAAACTAGATTTAGTAAATCTGTTATTTTATTGGCTAATACCAGAAAAACAACCATGAAAGCCTATGGTTTGTTGTGTTAAAAAAAAACCAACTGATTTACTGATGTTCCTCAGGAAAAGGGAGCCTGCCACATGTTTCTGGCCTGGCCTCATTGTCATTCCAGTCCCACATTGTATGTTTCACTCTTAATGTCCTTTGAAGTGGTGATTCCACACCAGATGCAAACAATTGCCACAAAGTTAAATCACTGTCAGGTAACACCATTGTAGAAGCACCATCAGCACAAAGGCTGGAGCTGGTTCAAGAATCTCCATCTCAACACAAAGGGATGGACAATAAATATGACCAGGTCAACATTATGGTGGCATTTCCATGCATCTGCAGCCCTTATTTTCTAGGGGAAAAGGTCACAGGTTTGGAAGGTGCTGTCAAAGGAGCCTTGGTGAATTGCTGCAGTGCATCTTGTAGATTGTACACACTGCTGCTATTGTGTATTGGTGGTGGAGAGAGTGAATAATTAAGGTGGTAGATGTGGTGTCAAGCAAACAGGCTGCTTTGTCCTGGATAATATTGAGCTTCCTGAGCATTGTTGGAACTGTACTCATCCAGGCAAGTGGAGAGTATTCCATCACATTCCTGACTTGTGCCTTGTCGATAGCGGACAGACTTTGGTGAGGTAGGAGGTGAGTTACTCTTTGCAGTATATTGATACCAGGTTCCTTGTAGTTACTCTGTAGTAGCAATCAATTTAATCAATCAGTTTAAGATATGTGGGGGTGGGTGTGCAGTGCTCGTCTCCCTACCACTCCATTTTTAAGCATGAATGGATTGGTGGTGAGAAGAAAACTGGATAAAATACTCCTTGCCTGAGACCTCTCCAATGCAATTTTCGAAAGGGCCTTGAAAGAGGTAGCCAACGTTTCTGCCCAAAATATGAGGGTCCTAGGCAGCATTTATGTCCACAATGCAATTTTGGTCTTCCACTGGGCTCTACCCATCACAACTAAGTGCTTGGAGCAGGTGTTCCCAAACTGTAGGTTGCAAACCTTGATGCTGCAGACAGAGGCCAGCAAGTGCAAATTATTGACTGACTGTGTGCGGCTAAAACTAGGAGCTCTTGCGGCCGAGCTGGGAAGTTGAGCAATGGCTTCAAACTTTACTGTGTTTCTGCTCTTGTGATACAGGCTTCTACCCCGAGCTGGTGATACTGTTTGCATGTACTAGCAACTAGACCAAGTGTTGGGGGCGGGGTTGGGGGTGGGTGAGTTGGTGTGTTTGCGGCGGGGCGGGGATGGTGGTGGATGAGGGGCTGATTACTGTGTGTGGTGGGGAGAAGGAGGGACTGATTGCTTTGCGTGTGAGGGTAGAGTGGCTGATTACTGTGTGTGTGGGTGGGGGAAGGGGAGAGGGGCTGATTATTGTGTTTTCTGGGAGAGTGGCTGATCACAGTGGAGAGGGGCTGATTACTGTGCACGTGGGGATGGCGGGGGAGGGGGGCTTCACTGAGCCTTCTGTCACTAGGAAAGATGGAAAGCTTGGCTGAAATCTACATGAGTACATAAAAAGTTAACATTTTTACAAAGTACTTTAAAAACACAGTTGTTGATCCATAATTGCAAACTTTAATAAATATAGACTAAATGGTACCATTGCTGCTTTATTACTGTTTTGTTTTTGCTCATGTCTGGGGTCACATTAATTTTCAAGTGTTAAAATGGGTCACGTTGAAAAGTGGTTTGGGAAGCGTTGGCTTAGAGTCTCAATCAACAGTCCTTCAGGACAGCTGCAGTCCGCTCAGTAAAAATTGAAAATTTGCTTTACCGATGCTTTTTGTGGGACCCAGTGAGCATCAGTGTTCGTGCTGGGATCACAGAAAGCTTCCTGTTGGCTTAATTCTCTATGGGTCCCCTGGCTCCAGATTTCTCCCCCTGCCACCCATGAATGTTCGAGTTCTGGCCCAGTCTGCCTCTGCAGGAGAGCCACTGTATTTCCCACCAAACTCAATCAGTTAGCTGTTCGCACTTGTCAACATGGCAGCTTGCCGATATTATTTTAATAAGAGAAAAGCAAAAAACTGTGGATGCTGGAAATCCAAAACAAAAACAAAAATACCTGGAAAAACTCAGCAAGTCTGGCAGCATCTGCGGAGAAGAACACAGTTAACGTTTCGAGTCCGAATGACCCTTCAACAGAACTAAGTGAAAATAGGTGAAATGTAAGCTGGTTTAAGTGGGGGTGGGACAAGTAGAGCCAGTGATAGGTGGAGATAATGCCCCTTCGCTTCCCCTCTCCTCACTGTCCAAGGGCCCCAACACTCCTTTCAAGTGAAGCAGCATTTCACTTGCATTTCCCTCAATTTAGTCTACTGCATTCGTTGCTCGCAATGTGGTTTCCTCTACATTGGAGAGACCAAACGCAGACTGGGTGACCGCTTTGCAGAACACCTTCGGTCTGTCCGCAAGCATCACCCAGACTTCCCTATCGCTTGCCATTTCAACACTCCACCCTGCTCTCATGCCCACATGTCCGTCCTTGGCCTGCTGCATTGTTCCAGTGAAGCTCAATGCAAACTGGAGGAACAGAACCTCATCTTCCGACTAGGCACTTTACAGCCTTCCGGACTGAATATTGAGTTCAACAATTTTAGATCATGAACTCTCTCCTCCATCCCCACCCCCTTTCCGATCCCCCCCCTTTTTTCCAATAATTTATATAGATTTTTCTTTTCCCACCTATTTCCATTATTTTTAAATGTATTTCCATCCATTGTTTTATCTCTACCTTTTAGCCTTTTTTGATTCCTTCACCCCACCCCAGCCCCACTAGGGCTATCTGTACCTTGCTTGTCCTGCTTTCTACCCTTAATTAGCACATTCCTTAGATAATATCACCACCTTCAACAGCTCTTTGTCCTTTTGTCTGTGACATCTTTTGGTTATCTCCACCTATCACTGGCTCTACTTGTCCCACCCCCCCCTTAAACCAGCTTATATTTCGCTTCTTCTATTTTTACTTAGTTCTGTTGAAGGGTAATTCGGACTCGAAACGTTAACTGTGTACCTCTCCGCAGATGCTGCCAGACTTGCTGAGTTTTTCCAGGTATTTTTGTTATTATTTTAGTAAGGCCTGAGCGTAGATATGATTCATCAGATAGACGTTGCACTCACTCTGCTTACAGCTCAACTCTCTTTTCACTCTTTCCATTCCACCATCTCTTTTTTCTTTTGTATCTATCGCCCCCTTTCTCTTCCCTCCGCCCCCCACCCCCGCCACCTTTCTCTCAATACATATAGAAGGCTGCCTGGAGATCAGATCCTCTAATTATTTGAAGCAATGTTCATAAAGAGATTAGTGAGGCACTGACAATCATCATGAGGAAGTCAGTGTGAAGGAAAAAGATTGGTTTGGAAAGTCAAAGGATGATGAAACAGGCAAAAGCAATTATAGACCTATTAGTTTTACTTCCTTGTAAAATTCCTCAATTCCTTTGGTTTGATTATTAAGAGTGAAGTTAAGAACTATGTGTATGTACCACAGTAACCTAGTTGACTGTATGCCTCACCACTACTTTCTCAAGGGCAACTAGGGATGGGCAATAAAATGCTGGCCCAGCCAGTGATGCCCACATCCCATGAAAGAATGAAAAAAGTACTACTTTGAGAAAAGGCAAAATATTTCAAATACTGGAAATCTAAAATGTAAACAGAATATGCTAGAAATTCTCAGCAGTTCAGGCGCCATCTGTAGTAGAGAGAAGTAGGCCGGGATTTTCCAGCCCCACTGTGGTGGGGCACGCCGCGGGGGTTGTGGTGGCCTAGCCAAAAGTCCATTGACTTTCGGCGGGACCGGATGATCCCAGCGGCAGGCAGGAAAATCAGGCCTATAGAGTTCATGAGCATAATTATAACTGCCAAGGGGAAGCGGCTTTGTGTGCAGGTGGCGGAAGGGGTGGTTAGAACCCTGAAAAGTAGTGCTGGGTTGGGAACCTGGCGTGATCTGCTTGCATTTGGGCTTAGCCTGGGCAGGTTTGCAGGCGAATAGGGAAGCCCATGGAGCTGTTGAGTAAGTAAAGAAAATATTCAAAGAGCCAATTAACTCATGATTTAACCCAGAGTTACAGGTCAACAGTCGGTGCATGAGCATTCAGAGCTGTGTGGAACTCACCAGCGTCAACCAGGTGAGAGACAATGAGGGGTGCTTCTTCAGTGAAACTGAATGGCTGCAGCCATGCCTAGGTGAGAGGCTGCTGCTCACAGCACTTCTTCTGAAAGTGTGTTTCACTGCTTGACAGGTTATTTCCACCTTCTTGGAAGTTCATCTGTCCTGGACTTCATTCACCTTGATCTTGTTAGGGGAAAATTAAAAATGCTAAAAGAGAACACTGTAAGAATTTACTGAAAAACCCTTAAACTCTCCAGGTAGACATGGCTGTTAAACATATTAAGAGTTGACGACTACCAGATGAACATTGCACAGCCTTGAGTGTCAGACTGGAGACATGAGCAGGACATAAAGTAGATTAAGTGTAAGATGGTTTTAGTTTAGATATAGGAAGACATACAATAGACAAAGAGGGGGCTTTGATGAAACACAAACAGTCTTGAGCTGTGAGAACCAAGGTCTTTGCATATGTGGTTTAATTTTGATTGGATAATATCATTATGTATACATCCTTTAGAATAATTGGTCATCAAAATCACATGTTTATGTACTCAATAGGATAGAGTTAGCATGGGACCGGTGTGTTGGTTACTGATTGGATGTACTCAAATGAATTACGATAAGAAAAAAATACAAAAGTAATGGAATGTAATCAATCTGGGAACTGGGTCTTCATTCTTAGGAATGATTGTGGCTCCCTTGCATATGCTTGAATAAAACCGGTTAAATGGAAGCCTGAGTCTCTGTGGTCATTGCGGGATTGGAGAGTGTACCATCTTCAATCTGTACTTCCCTTCTGATAGCCTTCATTGCAGCATGGGAGCAGCTTATGCAGCTCTGCCATGGACCTCTGATGAGGAACAAGAAGAGCAGCAGCACCAACATCAACAGCAGCAGAGGCAACACCAGCAGCTGAAACCAGCTGCCTTCTCCTCAGCCACAGGCACCGCCATAGGGCAGAGGGGATGGTCATTGAGATCAGTTCAAAGGAGGTGAGAACCTCAACAGTGTCCACAGGCAAAGGCTCAGTTCTCTTGACAGTGTCTCAGGAGGCTCAGGCTTTCATGGCAGTTCTTTGCTGATATCTGCAGGCTCCTTCCCAGTGGACCAGGTACATTGCCAGTGGCCATCAAGGTGGCTGTCCCTGGAGGAATCTCACCCCATGCCTCTAATTGGCCCTCCAGCTTTGAGAGCCTCATGCTGCCCGCCAACCTAATTGAGCACGGAACATGTCTCTGTACCAGTTAAGGAGACACCTCAGTCAACCCTCAATGCATGGCCTCTAGTTTGGGCCCTGGAAACAGACCGGGCTCTTATTTCCCCATCACCAAATCAAAAATTCAGCCTGTCATTCCAGCAGAACACTACAACATTGACATCTGCCCGGCAATACAAAAAATTGCACTGGATTGTCCTGTCCACAAATGAAAGGATGATCCAATCTAGCCAATTACTGCCCTATCAGCCTACTTTCAATCATCAACAATGTGATGGGAGGAGTTGACAACAGTGGCACTCATCCACTAATAACTGCTCACTGATGCTCAGATTGGGTTCTACTGGGATCACTTGGCTCTAGGCCTCAGTATGGCTTTAATTGAAAAAGCTGTATTAATTTAATTGAAAAGAGCTGTATTTTCTGGTTGGCGAGCGGGGGCGGGACCCACTCGCCAACGTGTAAAATGATGCAGCATGACATTGGGCGTGCGTCCCGACATCACCCCGCTTCATTTATATTTTCAGTTTGGCCGGCTGTGTGCCTGCCGATCTGTCAAAGGCCTATTAATGCCAGTTAATGAGCAATTAAAACAATCAACTGAGCTGCTCGTCCAACCTTAAGGTTGGCAGGCAGGCGAAGAGCCCAGGCGGCCTTCAGGAAAAACATGAAACCTCTTCCACAGGCAGGATGAGGTTTCACGAGGGTTTTAAAATTTGTATAAAATGTTTAAATAAAAGAAATTGACATGTCCCAGCTCATGTGAGGTTTTTTTTTTCTGCCTTTAATGAAGTTTTGAATCTTGAGTTGATCTCCCTGAGGCAGCATTTTGCCGCAGGGAGATCTGTGCGCTCTTCCGCACGCATGCGCAAAAGAGCGCACTCCCAGCTCAGGGAATCCCCCCCCCCCACCCGCACAGGGAGCGCACAGCGCTTCCGGGCAGACGTCACGCTGGGTGGGCCTTAATTGGCCCACCCATGTAAAACGGCGGCGCGCCCACGACCCGGGGCGCCGATCGGGAATCTGCCCGCGCATGCCCTCTTCCGCACAACCCCCGATGGGGGAAAAATCCTGCCCATGGATTCAGAGCTAATTTGCAAATGTGAGAGAATCATGGCTGCCCATGACATCAAGACAGTATTTGACTGAGTGTGGTACCAAGGAGCTTGGTCAAAGTTAAGTCAAACTTAAACTCACTTAAGTCAGTGGTGAATGTTTTGCTCTGCTGCTGATGGCAAAATCCAGCCAAGAAATGGCACATGTATGGAATGAATATTACTTAGGACTTTTCAGCCGAAACATTGATGATTCACAGTTCTTGTTGCAATTGGACATAGACTGCATTATTTTCTGAAGAATTGTAGATGGAATTTAATAATTAATTATTATCTGAAGAATTAGAGGTGGAGATGATGGTATAATCAACTGTTGACTACTGACTTCATAATGGAGGGAATGGCATTCACTAATGAATAGTGGGAAAATTCTCCATTAGTTGGAGTCATACTTGGCACAAAGGAAAATGGCTGTAGTTGTTGGAGGCCAATCCTGTCAGCTCCAAAGTTTGGGAATATGAGTTCACACTACCCGTCTACTTCAATATCTTGGGTTTTTATATGGGACATGAAGAGTTAAAACTGCTTTCAGCTAAATAAGGATGCTTTGTGAAGCAGGCCTAATGAAAGGGTTGAAGGGATGTGTGCAGGCTGTGCATCCATGCCTTGAGAATGTTGGGCTGTTGATATCGATATATTATGTTTATAGTAATAATGTGATTGGAAGAGCTTAAGTTGACCATGTAACCATGGAAACAGAATGATTAAGATAGTTTGAGATCTTCTGGGTTCCATGTTATTACCTTTGGCACTTTGTGTGTCTTTGATGTACTGTATTTAGTGATAGTATGAATGAAACGTAAACGTCAAAGGTTGAATTGGTATAAGAGTTTTGAGTTAACTGTTCTGCATTGTAGTCATACTGGATTGTGGAGTATGGTGTACTTGAGTTTTCATAGAGAACCATGAGCTCAATAAAGACTCTCTCTCTCTCTCTCTCTCTCTCTATATATATATATATATATATATAATGGAATCGTGTAATATGAAGTAACTGAATGCTAAAGTTGAATTTTGTAACATGAATTCATTAAATACCTGATCCTGTGGTTGTTACAACTGTTGTCTTGTTTACTCCAGTGTTTAAAATAACAAAGCCAATTAGAACAATAAAGCAGCACAAGACAGGGCAACATTCCAGAAGTTCCTCATGGCAGCATCCTGTACACAACTATCATAACCTGCTTTATTAATGACCTTCCCTCCATTATGAAGTCAGTATTGGAGTGTTTGCTGATGATTGCATCATGTGAAATTCCATCTACAATTCTTCAGATAATAAAGCAGTCTATACCCAGCTGCAGCAAGACTTCCAAAATCCCAATGTTTGGGCTGAAAAGTAATTTTCATTCCACACAAGTGCCAGGCAATTACTATTTCTTGACAAAAATTTTCCAATCAGTGGCACAACAGTGGCACTCACTGCTAATCTCTAAAAAGGCTGCTTACAAAGTTCTAACCATGTCTGTGACATGAGTTTCTCCTTTTACGATGCCAAGTGGTGCCAAGTCAAAGGGATCCCTAGGCACCCAGCAGTAGTGATGTCATCAACCAGGGTAAGTAGCGATTCATATTGATGTATTCTCAGGTGCAACAAACCAGAAAGTAAAAATCACTGAATTCCTTCATTTCTAATTTTAAATTTTTACAGGTAGCAAAATAATTGATTGGACCATAAACATGGGGTTAAGGTGGAAGATAAAATCCAGCCAACTCCAGCATGATGCCACCACCAAACACATCTTCCCTTCACCCCCCCTGGCGGCATTACGTAGGAATCGTTCCTTCCGTGACACCCTGGTCCACTCCTCCATCACCCCCTACTCCTCAACCTCCTCTCACGGCACCTTCCCATGCAACCGCAGAAGATGCAACACCTGCCCCTTCACTTCCTCTCTCTTCACCGTCCAAGGGCCCAAACACTCCTTTCAAGTGAAGCAGCATTTCACTTGCACTTCCCTCAACTTAGTCTACTGCATTCGTTGCTCCCAATGCGGTTTCCTCTACATTGAAGAGACCAAACGCAGATTGGGTAACCGCTTTGCAGAACACCTTCGGTCTGTCCGCAAGCATTACCCAGACCTCCTTGTCGCTTGCCATTTCAACACTCCACCCTGCTCTCATGCCCACATGTCTGTCCTTGGCTTGCTGCATTGTTCCAGTGAAACTCAACGCAAACTGGAGGAACAGCACCTTATCTTCCGACTAGGCACTTTACAGCCTTCCGGGCTGAATATTGAGTTCAACAATTTTAGTTCATGAACTCTCTCCTCCATCCCCACCCCCTTTTCGTTTCTTCCCCCTCCTTTTTGTTTTTTCCAAAATTTATATAGATTTTTCTTTTCCCACCTATTTCCATTATTTTTAAATGTATTTCCACCCATTGTTTATCTCTACCTTTTAGCCTTTTTATTATTCCTTCACCCCACCCCATCCCCACTAGGGCTATCTGTACCTTGTTTGTCCTGCTTCCTACTCTTAATTAGCACATTCCTTTAGATAATATCACCACCTTCAACAGCTCTTTGTCCTTTTGTCTGTGACATCTTTTGGTTATCTCCACCTATTACTGGCTTCTTGTCCCAACAACCACCCCCCCCACCCCCCCCTCCCCCCCCCCCCCCGCCCTTTTATCCAGCTTATATTTCACCCCTTTCCTATTTTTACTTAGCTCTGTTGAAGGGTCATGAGGACGCAAAACGTCAACTGTGCTCTTCTCCGCCGATGCTGCCACACCTGCTGAGTTTTTCCAGGTATTTCTGTTTCTGTTTTTGTTTTGGATTTCCAGCATCCGAGGTTCTTTTCTTTTACCTTAGCATTGCATCTAGAATCATAGAATGGATCCAACACAGAAGGAGGCCAATCAGCCCTGTCGAGTTCATACTAGTTACTTGCAAGAGAAATTTAGCCAGTCCCACTCCCCTGCCTCTCCCCATATCCCAGCAATTTTTTTCCCTTCAGGTGCTTACCTAACTCCCTTTTGAAAGCCACAATTGAATCTGCCTTTACCAACCTTTCAAACAATGCATTCCAGATAGTAAACACTCATTGGATAAAAAAGATTTTCTTCATGTTGCCTTTAGCTCTTCTGCAAATCACTTTCAATTTGTGTCCTTTGGTTCTCAACCCTTCGGCCAAAGGGAACTGTTTGTCCCTATCTACTCTGTCTAGACCCTTTATGATCTTTAGCACCTCTATCAAATTTCCTGTCAACCGTCTTTTCTCTAAAGAGAACAATTCCAGCTTCTTCAGTCTATCGACACAACTGAGGTTCCTAATCCCTGGAACCACGTTATTAAATATTTTCTGCACCCTCCGTAAATCCTTCATATTCTTCCTAAAGTGCAGTACACAGAATTGGCCACAATACTCCAGTTGAGGCCAAACAGTGTTCTATAAAGTTGCATTGTAACTTCCTTACTTTTGTACTCCATGCCTCTATTTATAAAGCTTAGGCTCTGCAGGTCCCTTTGTTCCTGCATCTCTTTTAAATTGTAAACTTTAGTTTTCTTGCCTCACCTTGTTCTCCCTAGCAAAATGTGTCACTTCACACTTTCTGCATTAAATTGCATCTGCCACATACCCGCCCATTCCACCATTATGGTCCATATCCTCTGGAAGTCTATCACCATCCTTCTCACAATTCATTCTATTTCCAAGTTTTGTGTCATCCACAAATTTTGAAATTGTGCCTTTCACAACCAAGTCTGGATCTTTAATATAGACCCAGAAAAGCCGTGGTCCTAGTACCACCCACTGGTCTACATTACCGTATAGCTTCTTCCAGTGCAGAACAAAAACACTTCACCGCTACTATCTGTTTTCTGCCACTCAGCCAACTTCATACCCATGTTGCCACTTTTTATTACATCGGCTTCAACTTTGCTGACAAGCCTATCATGTGGCATCTTAGAATACGCCTTTTGGAAGCCTATATATGCCACATTAACTGAATTACTCTTGTCAATCCTCTATGTTCCGTCATCAAAAAAACTCATTCACATTAATTAAACATGATTTGCCCTTAACAAGTCAGTGCTGGCTTTCCTTAACTAATGCCCACTGGTCCAAGCGACTGTTCATTTTGTCCTGGATTATTGTTTCTAAAAGTGTTCCCATCACTGAGGTTAAACTGACTGGCCTGTAGTTAATGGCGTCATCCTTCCACCCTTTTTTTGAACAGAGGTGTAACATTTACAATTTTCCACTCCTCTAGACCCAACTCCGTTTCTAAGGGGAATTGGAGGCTTGTGGCCAGGCAATTTCCATCTTTACTTCCCTCAACATTCTTGCATACAATCCTGGTGACTTATCAGCTTTAAGTGCAGCCAGTCTCTCTAATACTTCCGCATTATCAACTTTTCACCCGTCAACTATCTCCTCTTTTACTATGGCTTTGGTAGCATCTTCTTTCTTGGTAGAGATAGATACAAAGGCCATGATTTTCGAGATGATGGAGAGCCTCCTCATCATTGCAAAGATGACACAGAAAAAACCTGAATTTGAAAATTCGGCCCCCAGAGATGGCATCTACCATTTTTGCTGGGGTGGGAATGAGCCCAGATCGGGATTCGCATATATGCATTTCGCGGAGGCAACTGCTCACAGAAATCAGGAGCTGCTTCCACTCGTGTGTGTTTTTGGTGTGAGAGCTGTCTGAAACCTGAGGTGCACAGATTAGACCAGATAGGAACAGCTCTGAACTTGTGGTTTCATTTGGATAGCCAGGATACCCTTTTGAAGAGGTAAGGTACCCCTTTGGATAGAGTCCTGGGACACCTTTGGGAGAGGTCAGGTGTCCTTTGTGATTGTTAAAAGTAGGCATAAATGTGCATAAAAAGTGCATAAACTGATTGGAACTGTGAAGCTCATTGGAACTGTCACAAACAACTGTCAAAGGTGTCAAGATTAACTGTCAAAGGGAATTCCAAAGCTTGTTTTTGTAAGGGATTATGCAATCCAGTGACATGTTTGTTGTTAAAAGGGATAATGTAGTTGAAAGAATGTAAATGTAGTGAATGAGTTTTTATGAATGAGACAAATGGAACTTTATTTTGTTTAATTTCAGCATGGTTCCAGAAGTCTGCCCAAGGGATACTGGGTGTATTGGCATGATACTTGTAAGGGCAAAGGGTGGTGGATGGGAGGTGCATGGGTTGGCACTAAGTTGGCATTGGGCCTATAAAAGGTCATGGGGTGGGTGGGGACATAAATTGGCATGGAGGGTATGAGGGGCCATGGGTGTGGGAAGAGGGGCATATGTTACCTAAGTAGGTCCTTACCTAAGAAAGGATATGCTTGCCATAGAGGGAGTCCAGTGAAGGTTCACCAGACTGATTTCTGAGCTGGCAGGATTGTCGTATAAGGAGAAATTAGATCGACTAGGCCTGCATTCACTGGAGTTTAGAAGAATAAGAGGAGGTTTCATTGAAACATATTCTGACAGGTATGGACAAACTGGATGCTGGGATGATATTTCCCCTGGTTAAAGGGGTCTAGAACAGGGGGTCACAGTCTCAGGATATCGGGTAGACCATTTAGGACTGAGATGAGGAGAAACCTTTTCACTCAGAGGGTGGTGAACCTATGGAATTCTCTACCACAGAGGGCTGCGGAGGCCAAGTCGCTGAATATATTTAAGAAGGGAATAGATTTCTGGACTCTAAAGGTGCCAAGGGATATGGGGGGAGTGTGGGAGTATGGCTTTGAGATAGAGGATCAGCTACAATCATATTGAATGGTGGAGCAGGCTTGAACGGCAGAATGACCTACCCCTGCTCCTATTTTCTATTTCTCTGTTTCTATGTTGGCATAGAGAGTATGGGGGGCCATGGGGGTGGGCAGAGGGGCATAGGTTAGCATGGAGTGTATGAGGGACCATGAGGGGGTGAACAGGGCATGAGATGACATGGATTAGTATGGGTGGGATAGGGGCAACGTGTGGGGGGTGTTATGAAGGGTGATGGGTGAAAGCTCTTTTATGTATTCTGTTTTTTTTAAAACTTCAATATAGTACCGGTGCACCAAGACAGGCTCAGCCTACCTCCGCACCCAGCATCCTCTGCATTCATTCTGGGGTCACTCGGTCCAACTTGCAGTAAATCCTGCCACCCTGGAATAAAAACCCAACTTTCCAGGCCCCCTTCTTGGGTTTGTGGAGCCGGGAAATGTCCTGACTCTGCGCTTCTGACGCAGGAGCAAAATCCAGGTCAAAGTGTTCATTTAGTACCTCAGCTATGCCCTCTGTTTCCACATGCCCCTCCTTTTTTGCCCCTTATCGAACCCATCCATCCTCTTATGACCCCTTTACTATTTACTGTATGCCTGTAGAAGACTTCTGAGTTTGTTTATTATGTTAGCTGCCAGTTCCTTCTCATTCTCTCTCTTTGCCTGTCTTGCCTCTTTTCACAATTCTTCTCTGAACCACCTATATTCAGCCTGATTCTCACTTGTATTAACAAGTTAGCATCTGCCATGGAGGCCCTTTTTCTGCTTCATCTTACTCTCTATATTTTTTGTCATCCAGGGAACTCTTGTTTTGCTTGCCCTACCTTTACCCCTGCTGGGAATGTCCTTTGAGTGTACCCAAAGCATCTCCTCTTTAAAGGCAGCCCATTGTCCCTTAACAGTTTTGCCTGCCAATGTTTGATTTCAATTTACTGGGTTAAGATTTGTTCTCAAACCACAGAAATCTGCCCACCTTCAATTAAACATTTTTACTCTAGATTTCTCCTTGCCCTTTTAAATAACTAATCTAAACTTTATGATGTAATTATCATAGTTCCCTAAATTTTCCTTACTGAGACTTGATCCACTTGACCTGCCTCATTCCTCAGATCTAGATCCAGCACCACCTCCTCCCTGTTTGAACCAGAAAGGTACTCCTCAAGGAAATTCTCCTGGGAGAGAATTTTCTCCTCGTCGGGGGGGTTGGACGGGAATGGGCGTGGGTAGGTGCGGACGGGCGCGTAGCCGATCGCTGCCCGTGATTGGCTGCGCGCCACCGTTTTACATGTGCGCTCCCTGTGCGGGGTGTGGGGGGGGGCGTAGGCTGAGCCGGGACCTGTGCAAAAGAGTGCAGAAATCCCCCTGAGGCATGGAGCTGCCTCAGGGAGATTAGTTTGATTTTTGAAAATTTTAAGAAAGAAAATTTTTAAGACATATCCCCTCATGTGACAGTGTCACATGAGCTGGGACATGTCAATGAATCTTATGAAAAATTTTTATTAAACTTTAAAAACCTTCATGAAACCTCATCCCGCCCGTGGATGAGGTTTCATGATAAATGCAAAGAATGGGCAGCTCAGTTTATTAGTTGAATTGATATGTAAATGGCCTTAATAGACCTTTGACAGTTCAGTGGGCGCGCAGCTGACTCGGGTGCAAGCCCGCCGAACTCAAGATCTAAATGACGCGCAGTGACATTGGGACACACGCCCTACGTCACCACGCGTCATTTTACGTGTCGGCGAGTGGGCCCCACTCCCACTCGCCAACCCGAAGATTCTGGCCCTGAACACACTTCAGAAACTCTTCCCCCTCTCATCCCTCCACACTATTACTATTCCAGTTTATCTTAGGGTAATTGAAGTGCCCAGTTATCGTTGCTCTACTGTTCTGTCATTTTCCTGTAAATTTGTTCCTCTGTGTCTTTCTCCCTAGTTGCTGGCATGGATAGATTGTGAACCTTGCCATCAGATCTGGTATGCAGGGAAACTCCTTCCATATCTGCAGGGATGGCGAACATCAGAAACATGGAGAAGAAAATGCTGAACAAAGCCCTTTTTCACTCTATTCTTCATTCTGAAATTGTTCAAAGTAGCGCTGTCAAACTCTACAGTACAGTGTTTGTTGTTATGGAAGGAGCAGATTGAGGAGCTTTGGTGGACAGCCAATTTTCCCCAAAATCCTTCCCTACTGATGGTGATGAATTCTTTAGTGAAATCTACAAAAGTAAGGTAAAGAGATATATCCTGTTCACTATGCCTCTCTTGTAGATGGTATATAGGGAAGATCATGCCCACTGTTGATCTGCCAGCCGGAAAACACAATGTGCTTCTGGATACATTCAGTCTGCAAGTGGATGGAGTCTTCTAAGCATGACCCTAGCAAAGGCCTTCGCAGTGATGCAAAGGAATGAGGTGCCCTTTTAGTTGTTGCAATCTCCTCTGCTGACTTTGTTTTTGTACAATGTGATGATTTTTTGCATCACACATGCCATGTGGAATGGATCCTACCTTCCAGCATGGAAGAAGAAGGTTATAAAGGTGCGGCATTGGATGTTGCCTGCACACAAAGTCAGACGGCAATCTCTACAATCTATCCAGACTGAAAGTGAAGACAAAAATACAAACGTCTTGGTTAGAAAACTCCTCCATGCTGATGATGCTGCGCTAGTCATTCACATGGAAACTCAGCTGCAAAGACACATGGATTGTCTCTCCCATGCCTGTAACTTTTTCTGCCTGATTATAAGCATCAAGACTGTGGTTATAGGACAGGGAGTCACATCTCTGTTCTTGATCGCACTAAATAGGTGCTAATGTGGTCTGCAAACTCTGCTACTTTGTGTCCACAGTGACAGACAATCTGTCTCTTAATACAGAACTTGTTAGATGCATAAGGAAAGCAGCTACTATCTTTGGTCAACTCACAAATCGTGCATGGAATAGCATGAAACTTACCCTCAGGACCAAAAGGTGGGTTTATAAGACCTGTTTTCTCAGAACCTTGTTGGATGGCTTTGAAACTTACAGCTATCAAGAAAAGAAGCTCTAAAATGTTCATCTTTGCTGTTTGCAGTGCATTCTGGGTATCTCATGGAAGGAAAAAAAATTACACGTGCGCCAGCCCTCTCAAAGGTGAAGCTTCCAGGTATGTTGGCACTCATCATGGGGGAGATGACTTCACTGGCCCCAGCACGTTTGCAGGATGGAAAATGGTCACATATCTAAAGATTTTCTGTCTGGCGATGTAGCCAGAGTCAGATAACCAGTAGAATGCCGAAAGCTCTGCTTCAAGGATGCTTGCAAGTGTGATCTGAAGGCCCTAAATGTGGATTCTGGCACCTAGGAGACACTAACTGATGACAGAGGAAAACTGCAACATCACCTGTGAGTCATGGTATGTGCCAGTATGACGATGAATGGCTACAATAGTTTGGCAACAGATGCAAAAACCAAAAACAGCAACCCACAACAACACCTGATAACTGCTTCACATGCACCATGGATTGGTCTCTTCAGCTATCAGAAAAAGTGCACCATGAGATGTGAACATCACTGGCAATGTCAGCATTTGTTGTCTATCCCTAATTGCCCTTGAACTGTGTGACTTGGCACACCATTTCAGAGGGCAGTTAAGAGTTAACCACATTGTTGTGGGCCAGGACCAGACTGGATAAGGACAGCAGATTTCCTTCTCTAACATACATTAGTGAACCAGATGAGTTTTTATAACTATTGACAATGGTTTTCTGGGCACCATCACTGAGGCTAGCTTTTCAATTCCAGATTATTCATTTTAATTCAGATTCCACTAGCTGCATGGTGGGATTTGAACCCTTATCCTCAGAGCATTAGCCTGGGCTTCTGGATTACTAGTCCAGTGACATTGCCACAACACCACCGTCTCCCCTTACATGAAGCTACCTCAGCCCCAACACATGAAGCTACCTCAGCCCCAACAAGTTGGATTTGCGCATGTCCAGCATCTTACACAGATGGAGGGATGCTGACAAAGTGGGGTGGGAGTTTGTGGCCCAAAGAATACCCCCAGTAGCGTAATGTCACATCTATTGTTTCTTAACTGTAACCATAGATTCTGCCCTTGATCTTTCCAGGACATCCACTCTCTTCAGCACTCTAATATTCTCCATAATCAATACTGCCAGTCTCCTGTTTTCTTACCTTCCAAATTTTCCCATACACTTTGTATCTAGGAGTACGCAGTGTCTAGATCTGCCCTTTTTAAATCAATCTACCTTATTGCCACAGCATTAAATTTACATGTGGCTATTTGCACCTGCAGCTCACTAATTAGTTTAAACCCTCCCTGCAACGAAATTTGTCCCTGTTCTGTTTAGGTGCAACTCATCCTGCTTGGACAGAACCTACCTCCCCCATAACTGGTTTCAATGTCCTAGGCATGCAAAGCCCTCCCTTTTGCACCATCTCACCAGCCATGCATTCATCTGCTCTATCATTCTATTCCTATACTCTGTTACGATAGTGGACTAATGGTACCAATTACCTATGGGCAATTTGAACTTTTTGAGGAAGACTTGTGTATTTTTAAGAAAGAAATGCAAGTAAAGACACTGAGCAGAAGTGGCTGATAATGTAAGGTGACTACTTTCTGAAAAATTCCTATGTTGATTATACTTGACCGACTGGTCCTGAGAGAACATGGAAGGTCACACCTGAAAGGTATCATGGCCTTCTTCAAACAGAGACACTTAAAAGAATGATGGGAAAGATCCAAAAGACTGAAGTTTAATCTCCTGTGGTTGTGGAGACAGAAGATTGATTTACACATCTCGACAGACATGCTAAATTCAACTCCTGTTGATTTATATCTCAGAAGGTGTAAAGAGTCTGAGATGAAAAGAACATGGACTCTGGGCGTGAGTCATAGTTTTTTCCCTTCCAGAATAAACAGGGAAAAATCAGTTAAGGTGCTGGTGCATGTGTGTGACAGCAAGCAGAAGATCAAGTCAGTCCCTAACCTTAATCCTAACACCCCCTTGCAGCTTGCAGGCAGAGGATCTCTCTTTCTCTCTCTCTGTTTTTGGAGGCAAAGCTCAGCAGAAGCCACAATCAAAAGGAAATAGGATTGCCTGCAGGCTGCTCATTGCATTTAAAGGCTTATGCAGGAACCAGTCAGGCTGCACCACACTAGCTCTACATGATGTGGAAATGGGAGGGGCTGCTCCCATAAGGCAACATCCCTATCGTCTAGGCCCAGGAAAGCTGATCTAGGTTCGGGAGGAGATTAACTACATGTTGGAGCATCAACTAATAGAGCCTAGCAGCAGTAACTGGAGCTCCCCATTTGTGCCTGCACCCAAGCCAGACGTCTCCACAAGGTTCTGCATTGACTACCAAAAAGTTAATGCAGTGACCAGCGCTGACTCCTACCTGATGTCCCACCTGGAAGACTGCATAGATAGGGTAGGTAAAGCAGCCCACGTTACAAAGATATATTTACTCAAGGGACATTGGCAGACTGACTGACTACACAAAGGAAATCTCCTCCTTTGTAACTCCAGATGGGCTTATATCAGTGTTGAGTCATGCCATTTGGACTCTGAAATGGCCCGAGCCACATTTCAAAGACTGATGAACCAGGTAGTGGCAGGCTAATCCACTTGCGTATGTACTTAGACAACATCCCATTGTACAGCGACACCCAGGAAACTCATTTAGAACAACTGGAAGCCCTCTTCCAGAAAGTACAGTCAGCTGACCTAGTGGTCAATCTCACAAAGAGTGAGTTCACTAAGGCTCAGCTACCTATCTAGGACAAGTAGTGGGTCAAGGATGAGTACTGCTCAAGGCCTGCAAAACTACAAGTAGAAGCACAGTTCCCCATTCCCACAACAAAACGGGGAAAGCATGAGATTTTTGGGGATGTGTTGGTTCAACCGCAAGTTCATCCCAAACTTCAGCACAGTAGCTGCCCTGCTGACAGACCTACTACAGAAAAAAGCAAAGGTAGTATGGACTGAGAAAAGCCAGACAGTTTTTGAAAAGCTTGCAGCTCTGAACTTTAACCAAGCATTTAAAGTATCCATCGATGCGAGTGACATCAGGGTGGGGGCTGTTCTTCTCCAGGGAAATGAATCAGGGCGAGAAAGACCAAGCGGGTACTTCTCCAAAAAAAAACTAAACAAGGATAGGAAATGGTACTCCACAGTGGAGAAGGAAACCTCTCGGTTTATTACTGGCTCTCAAACACTTTGACATACATGTCCAAAATGGATACAGAGAGACCACAGTCTATACTGACCACACTCCTTAAACTTTGTGGAAAAGTTTAAGACACAGGAATGCTAGGTTATCCCTTTGGAGTTTGTTTCTCCAACTGCACCACCTAAAAATCACCCACATGGCCAGGAAATCAAATGTGCTTGCAGAAGCACTGTCCAGAACTTAGAGAGACCTGGGGCGGAATTTTCCCAGCTCGCTGGCAGCGGGCGTGATAGGTGGCATGTGTGGGAAATATGGCGCGACCTGCCTTCACGCTGTTGAGAATGAATCTCATTTCATTTGTGGTGCGAGGGAAATGTCATGACAATGGACTAAAGGTACCAATTACCTATGGGCAATTTGAACTTTTTAAGGAAGACCTGTGTTTTTTTTAAAAAAGAAATACAAATGAAGACACTGAACAAAAGTAGCTGATAATGTAAAGTTACCACTTTCTGGAAAGCTCCTATGTGGATTATACTTGACTGACTGGTCGTCAGAGGACATGGAGTGTCGCACCTGAAAGGTGTCATAGCCTTCTTCAAACAGAGACACTTGAAAGGAAGATGGGAAAGATGCAAAACTTTAATCCCCTGTGGTTGTGGACACAAAAGACTAATTTGCATGTCTCAGCAGACATGCGAAATCCTACCCCTATTGATTTATATCTCAGATGGTGTAAAGGATCTGGGGTGAAAAGAACATGGACTCTAGATGTGAGTCATAGTTTTTTCCCTTCCAGAATAAACAGGGGAATCAGTTAAAAAGCTGGTGTGCTGGTGTGTGACTGTGTGACAGCAAGCAGAAGAACAAGTCAGTCAGGCCCCAACTCTCCCTCCTCCCCCCGCCCGCACAAGTAGTGCTGAGCACTTCTGGGTGCGCATCATGCTGGGTGGGCCTTAATTGGCCCGCCCACGTAAAATGGCGGCGGGCAGCCGATCGCGGGTGGCGATCAACTCCGCACCCGCTTCCAACCGGCCCACCTGATGGGGAGAAAATTCTCCCCCAAGTGTTCCCAAAGTCAGCTCTTTAGGAATCATCTAACTTAACGGCCACAATGTGCTGCCATCTACACCTCACAGATAAGCCAAAAACTGATTTGTACAGTTTTTAAACTTTTATTTGGACCCTTAACTTCTCATTTCTGATCTGTGTGCACGTGTGTTACGTTTTTATTATTTATCTTGCGTTTTAGTAACTAATAAACTTACTCTTCCTTTGACTCAAGAAAGCCTCGTTAAATTGGCTCTTTCTAAACAATAAATACATTTGGACTGGGAAGAGGTATCCGCTGGGGAAGGGATCCCTTTCAACTTAACCTTGTTGCAATCAACCAAGGGGGTTGAATAAAGAAGGGAAGCCAGCTCATTCCTTCTCACCCTGGAGCATAACAAAATTGGGGTCTCCTTTTGGGAAGTTAACAAATTGGGGGACCTCACCCATGGACCAGTCGTAAAGTACTCAAAGGAGTAATCTGGAGATTGCTACCTTTGTGGTCCTTCCTATTAATCTCTTTCCTAGCTCCCTAAACTGTACAGGAGCTCAACCCTATTTCTGCCTATGTCATTGGTATCAATATGGACCATGACCTCTCGATTGGTCACACTCCCTCCCAGAATGTTTTTGCTGCTGCTCAGTGGCATTCTGAAGTCTGGCACAAAGGGGACAACATACCATCCTCGAGTCCCATCTGTGGCTACAGGAATGTTTTTCTGTTCCCTTAAGTATCGAATCCCCTATTACTATTGCTTTCCCAATCTTCATGAGCCATTGATGGTGCCATGGATTTGGTTCTGGCTATACTCCCCAGAGGAACCATCACCCTTACCAGCACTCAGAACCAAACACCAATTGGAGAGCAAGATGCACGCAGGGTACTCCTGCACTATCTGCCTGTTCCTCCTTGATTGTCTGCCAGTCTCCCATTCCCTCCCTGCTTTCTCAGTCTTAAGCTGAGGGGTGATCACCTCCAGAAATGAGCTATCCACATAGCTCTCAGCTTTGTAGATAGACCTCAGAGATGACAGCTGCTGCTCAAGCTCTGAAATCTGGAGCTCAAGTTCCTCTGGAGAAACGTAGAATCATTGACAGCAACTTCTGAATTTCTGCTTTCAGCTGTGCATGTGCACACTTCAGCTGTCAGCTTCAGAAGTTTCACCATCATTACTACTGCAAAGCCCGGACCATAATCTTTCAGGTGATGAGGAGAGTTTCCCTATTTAGGACATCATTGCATAAAACTTTCTGTTGTGCTTAAGAGTAAAATCTTTCATACTCTTTTGGGGATCATGTGACTGTACAGACAAATGAGCCCTAAACATGGGTAATCTTAGGGGCAGAGCTTTCTAGTCATGGTCTTGGTTCAAGCATGTAGCTTCCTCAGGAGCTCTGTAAATAAAGTTTATTGTTTCTCAGAAGAAACCTGACTGGTGCACTCAGTTTATTACAATTAGCGACGAGGATAAATAGCTCCAACTCTGCACCCTGCATCCTGAATGCGAGTATTTCACTTTTGAAGGGAAGAAAGAAAAGTATACTCACCAGTCATGACACTCTTCAGCAGAATTGGCCCATACGACTCAGCCAGGGAGACTGGAGTTAGTACATAAAGTGCCTTGGTTTCTACTTAGTGGCGAATCAAATAACAGCGTTGGAGAAACAGAAAGCAATTCTTCTAAGTGTCTGCAGGAGAAAGCCGTGTAACCTCAATCGTAGCCTGGCGGCCCCGAATGCGCTAAATTCCAGATCTTTTAATGAGCTAGTAGATCACATGAAGGCACTTTTTCAGATTAAGCCATCAGTGATCATGCAGAGATTCAAGTTCAACTCTAGAGTAAGGGCCCCCTGTGAGTCAATCGCAATGTATATCGCAAAGTTAAAACAGTTGGTGGTGCGCTGTGACTTCAGAGATACCCTCAATGACATGTTGCGAGATTGTTTGGTTGGCAGCGTACGCGATGACGCCATTCAGCGCAATATTTACAGAAGTTAACATTGAGCTGAAGTGCACCATGGAAATAGTGCTAGCAATGGAGAGTGCTGAGAGAGACTCGCAGGCTTTGCAGTGTGCAACATGGCGCTGTTCTTCAGTTGGGGGCGGGAACCTACCGCCTGGCATGGTGCAAAAACAAGGGAGGCAGCCATGAAGCGGGAAACAGCCCCTATTCTTCAAAAACCAAAAAGAAATATAGGAAGCATCTCACCAGCGAATCAGATAATTAAATTGTTACTGATGTGGGGGTAACCATGTACCGGAAACCTGCAGATTTAAAGAAGCAGAATGCCACAAATGTCACAAAAAAGGGCAAGTTATAAAGCTATGCAGGCGAAATCAAGACAGCCAATTAGACAGCAGGCCAAGATGATTGAAGTGCACAATGTAACTGATGCAGAAGCTGCTGATACTGATATCTATTCCCTACACAATATCAAGGCAAGGAAAACTGAACCAATCACCGTCATCCCTCAAGTAAATGGGAGGCCTCTGGTCATGGAGGTTGACACAGGAGCATCGACCACAGTGGTGGGAGAACACACCCTTAAATACCTAAGTGAAGATACCCAGCCACTGAATCTGGATCAAACCACGGCTGAGCTGAAGACGTACACTGGAGAGGCAATACAAGTGAAAGGCATCACCTTTGTACCTGTACCCTACAAGCTACAGACAGCCCAGTTGCCACTGATTGTTGTAACAGCCAAAGGACCTAGCCTTCTGGGCCATGATTGATTGAAAGAAATTATGTTCAACTGGTCAGAAATTTTTCAAGTTAGAACAGGATTCCTGACCTGTTAAAAAAATATGACAGCATATTCTAAGATAAGTTGGGAAAAATAAAAGGCCTACAACAAAAATATACGTAGATTCAGAGGCAACATCCCAGTTCTTTAAGGCCAGACCTGTGCCTTACACCCTAAAGGAGAAGGTGGATGTAGAATTGTGCTGCTTAGAGAAGTTAGGAATAATCCAGCAAGTCCAATTTTCAGAATGGGCAGCGCCCATAGTCCCTGTGATGAAACCAGATGAAGCTATTCGCATTTGCAGAGACTACAAATTAACTGTGAACAAGGTTGCTAAATTAGACAAATATCCAATCCCAAGGATTGAAGATCTGTACATTAAGCTTGCAGGAAGGAGATCTTATGCCAAACTGGACATGAGCCATGCATACCAACAGCTAGAGCTGGACAGTACATCTAGAGGGTATGTAACCATCAACATGCACCAAGGCCTGTACCAATACACAAACCTACCCTTTGGTGTATCATCTGCCTGCGCAATTTTCAAAAGAATCGTGGAAAGCCTACTACAAGGACTTCCCCAAGTTGTAGTGTACCTGGATGATGTCCTGATCACAGGATCAATGGAAGCCGAACATTTGGCCAACCTAGAAAAGATTTTGAGGAGATCTTTGGAGGCTGGTGTATGATTGAAAATAGAGAAGTGTACTTTCCAAGCAATTAAAGTCACTTATTTGGGTTATTGAGTAGATGCCCAAGGGTTGCATCCAGTAGAGGAGAAAGTCAGGGCAATCAAGGAACCACCCTCTCCTACCAATGTCACTGATCTCAAGCCTTTTTTGGGCATGATAAATTATTATGGTTGCTTCTTGCCTAATTTGAGCACAACAAGAAGAAGCCTTCATAAAAGTCAAGAAGCTATTATACTCGTCATGTCTGCACTAACACGAGTGTACTACACTATGACCCAACAAAGGAATAAATAATAATCTGTGGTGCATCTCCCTACAGGGTGGGAGCTGCGTTGTCACACAGGATGGAAGGTGGTTCCAAAAAACCAATAGGCTATGTCTCCAGAACCCTTTCTGAAGCTGAGAAGGGTTACCCACAACATGAAAAAGAAGTCTTATCCATAATATTTGGAGTAAAGAAGTTCCATTAATATTTACACAGCTGACATTTCATCATAGTGTCAGACCACAAACCACTAATGGATTTATTTAGGGAAGATAAAGTAATTCCGCTGATAGCCTCAGCTAGAATTTAAAGATGGGCTTTGATTTTGTTGGCATACAAGTACACCTTTATGCACCGTCCAGGTGTGTATAAAAAAACATACGAAATAGGATAAGGAGTAGGCCATTCAGCCCCTCAAGCCTGCCCCACCATTCAATAAGATCATGGCTGATCTGCCTCAGGCCTCAACTCCTCTTTCATGCCAGCTCCTCATAGCCCTCAACTCCCCAATATTTCAAAAATCTATCGACCATCTCTTTAAATACTTGCAGTGATCTAGCCTCCACAACTCTCTGAGGTAGAGAATTCATGACATTCACTACCCTCTGAGAGAAGAAATTCCTTCCCATCTCAGTTTTAAATGAATGTCCCCTTATTCTGTAATTATGTCCCCTAGTTCGAGATTCCCCCACTAGTGGAAACATCTTCTCAACATCTACCCTGTCAAGCCCCCTCAGAATCTTGTACATTTCAATAAAATTACCCCTCATTCTTCTAAACTCTAATGAATAAAGGCTAACCTGTTGAGCCGTTCTTGATAAGTCAACCCCTTCATCGCAGGAATCACCCTAGTGAATCACTTTTGAACTGCCTCCAATGCCAGTATATCCTTTCTTAAATACTGGAACCAAAACTGTACACAGTACTCCAGGTGCGGCCTCACCAACACCCTGCACAGTTGTAACAAGACTTCCCTATTTTTAAACTCCAACCCCCCTAGCAATACAGGCCAAAATTCCATTTGCCTTCTGAATTACTTGCTGCACCTGCATGCTAACTTTTTGTGTTTCATGCACAAGAACACCCAGATCCCTCTGTGCTGCATTTTTTGGGAGTCTCTCTCCACTTAAATAATAGTCTGCCTTTTGATTCTTCTTACCAAAGTGCATGGCCTCACACTTTCCTACATTAAACTCCATCTGCCAAGTTTTTGCCCACTTACTCAACTTATTTATATCCCCTTGTAGATTCCTTATATCCTCATCACAACATGCCCTCTCACCTATTTCTGTATCGTCAGCAAATTTGGATACATTATACTCTGCCCCCTCCTCTGAATCATTGACATAGATAGTAAATAATGGAGGCCCTAGGACTGATCCTTGTGGCACTCCACTAGTTGCATCCTTCCAGCCTGAAGAAGACCATTAATCCCAAATCTCTGTCTTCTGTGTGTTAACCAATCCTCAATCTATGCTAATACATTATCTCCAATACTGTGAGCGGCTATCTTGTGAAATAACCTTTTATGTGGCACCTTATTGAATGCCTTCTGGAAATCCAAATACATTACATCTATCAGTTCCCCTTTATCAACTCTGCTTGTTATATCCTCAAAAAGCTCTAGCAAATTTGTCAAGCACGATTTCCCTTTCACAAAACCATGTTGACTCTGTTTGATTGCGTTAAGCTTTTCCATATGTCCTGCTATTTCTTCTTAATAGTGGACTCTAGCATTTCCCCAGTGATAGATGTTAGACTGACTGGCCTATAGTTTCTTGCTTTTTGTCTCCCTCCCTTCTTGAACAGGGGCATCACATTTTTGGTTTTCCAATCCGCTGGGACCCTCCCGGAACCCAGTGAGTTCTGGAATATTTTGACCAATGTCTCCACTATCTCTGCAGCCACTTCCTTTAAAACCCTTGGATGCAGGCCATCAGATCCTGGCGATTTGTCTGCTTTTAGTCCCATTAGTTTGTCAACTACGTCCTCCCTCGTGATAGAGATTGTTACAAGATCTTTCCTCCCATTAGCTCCTTGCTTATCTGATATCTTCCTGCTGTGGCTGCCCTTCTCAGGTCTGCTCTCCTTATGGGCTCTCTCTCTTTGAACTCTGTGCTGCTTTATGGGCTCTCTCTCTCTCTCACCAAACTCCACAGTGCTTTATGGGCTCTCTCTCTCCAAACCCCTGCTGCTTTATGGGCTCTCTTTCTCTCTGAACTCTGCATATATAGCAAATGCAGACACCCTCAGTCATTTTCCTTTGCCAGATAGTATTACACATGCTCCAGTGCCTCAAGAAGTTGTACTTGTGTTGAATTTCCTAGACTCCTCGCTGTTCTGTGCAAAGCAGATAATGAATTGGACAAACCGGGATCCAATTTTATCAAGAGTCCGAGACCAGGTATTGCAAGGATAGTCAAATGCACAAGTCTCTGTAGAGTTAAAACCATTCTATGCCCGTAAAACTGAATTAAGTTGTCAAGATGGTATCTTGTTGTGGGGAGCAAGAGCCATCATCCCTTCACAAGGAAGAGAACCACTCTTGACAGAGCTTCACAATGCACATCCAGGCATTTCGAAAATGAAGATGCTTGCGCGAAGCTATGTCTGGTGGCCAGGTATGGGCAGTGACATAGAAAAAGTGGTTAAACACTGTCTCTAGTGTCAGCAACAACAGAAGTTGCCTGTTTTAGCTCCACTGCATTCATGGGAGTGGCCTGGCTGACCCTGGGTTAGACTACATATAGACTATGTAGGTCCATTTTTAGGTACCATGTTTTTAGTGATCATGGACAAGCATTCTAAGTGGATGGATGTGAATGAAGTTAGATCACCTACATCGTGTGCAACTATTGAAAAGCTGGGCCAATATTTCAGTGCACATGGCCTACCAGAAGTCATTGTTTTGGATAATGGCACTGCTTTCACTAGTATGGAATTCCAGAGATTCATGAACCTAAATGGAATTCAACATGTCAAAACAGCACCATATCACCCCTCATCCAATGGGTTAGCAGAAAGAGCAGTACAAATTTCTAACACTGGAATGAAGAAATTATCTGAAGGAACGTTAGAAACACGAATTTCAAGATTTCTTCTCAACTATTGCACGACTCCTCATACAACTACGGGTTCAACATCGTCTGAATTACTAATGTAATGCTGCCTTGGTATAAGATTGAGTCTGGTATCCCCTCATTTAGAGGGGAAGGTAGAGAAGAACCAGAGGAGTCAGAAAGTGAATCATGATATTCGCAGTAAAGATTGAAAATTTACAGTAAGAGAGACAGTTTTTGTGTGAAATTTTGGAACTGCACCAAGATGGATACCTGGTATAATTGTCTCTGAAAGAGGACCTTTGTCATACCAAGTGGGCATGGAAAACAGGATTATTATGAATAATGTAAGAAGTAGAGAGATGCTCCAACAACCACCTGAAATTGAAATCGAACCTTTGATCCCTGAGGTGCCATAAACTAGATGTTGAAGTAGATAATTCTGAACTGCCATTGTCTAAGGATGTCCCTGATGCTGCAGTTCCTGATCAAGTTGATCCAGTGGTAGAATCTCAAGTTGTGGAGCTACATCGCTCTAACTGAATTAGAAAACCACCTCAAAGACTTAATTTATAATTGCATGAACTGCATATATTTGTATATGTTATGGATTAAGATATTCATGTAAATAAGGGATGTAAAACAAAGTTAAAGGAGGATGAGTGTAGTGATTGTAAGTAAAACATTTCATACTGTTTTGGAGATCATGTGACTAGACAAATCAGCCCTAAACGTGGGTAATCTTAGGGGTGGAGCTTTCTAGTCATAGTCTTGGTTCAAGCATGTAGCTTCATCATGAGCTCCGTAAATAAAGTTTACTGTTTCTAACAAGAAACCTGTCCAGTACACTAAGTTTATTACACTTTCTACATAAAATGCATCATGACAACAAATTCAAAATACTTATTTTGTAGGGAAAGGCCCTTCAGTAAGATCATGAAGTTATATTCTATTATATAAGATTGTAAGAAGAATTAATAACTGACAGGCATCGTGTGATTCATCAGTAATAAAATCATAGCATGGTTATATTACCTCAAGTAAAATAGGGAAGCTATAAATGCCAAAGTGTGTCCCTGCCCTGAAGTTCTGAAAATATCCAAAACGATTATCTAAATTGGACATCAGTCAGTGAATATTTCTGATTTTAAACTCAAGTGCATAAATCATGTCAGAGTGAATCTGCATATTATTTGTATGCAACTTCAATTCATTTAAAATGCACTCTTCATTTTATATCCTGCACAAAATGTTGGAGTGTATCCTAATTTTATAGATTCTAGGGAAATCATGGGTGGAATTTTACCATTCCGTCGCAGTGGGGGTGGGGCTGTAAAATGCATTGAGCCATTCAGAAGTCCATTGACTTCGGGGGGACTGTAAAATCCCGCCAGCATAAAATTTCTGAGAATAGATATAAAAATGTCATTGTGGCATTGCAGCTTGCTGATGCTACATGTGGGTGTCATATTCCTGACACATATATGACATTGCACCAACTTGTTTAGCTCCAGCTCCAATGAACAGCTATTTGTTCCTTTTGTTTTGGACAAAGTTTCTGGCCTCTCAACAAAGATTATCTTAGATTAGCCAAACGTTATTGTTGTACTCCCTACAAACACCATTCCCTGCTGGGAACCATGTAATTCCTTTATAGAAAGCAAATAAAACAAACAAAAACAAATAAACAGGAACATTAGTACGCAAAGGGATGAAGACACAAATGGAATCTTAACACTCAGCACATTATGCTTCTCAGCACTATCCTATAGACAACATATCGTCAGCATCAAAATAAACTAAAAGGCCAACTTCATCTAAAGGGAATGGGATGTGTATGATGTTAAAATAAAGGCAAGGCCCTGCCCTCTGATTTGACATGACTTTCACACCCTGCCTTATTTTAACTCTTGGCTGGGAGAGGAATGTGAGGCCCTCTCCATGGACAGGCCTTCCCCAAGATCCACTGGCATCCCATGCTTTAGCACATTAATTCCAAAATTCCCATCCTTGTTTATAAATCTCTTCATTGCTTTATCGTACTTATTTCCTCCTGCCTGAAAATCCTGCATTCCTCTAATACCACCCTCCTTGCCTCTTGCTCCCTGTACTCCATGTTTGAGGATGTTTGTACAGTCTCCTGCCTTCTGGAACTTTCTATTCAGTTCCATAGCTAGACTACATTCTTTCCTCCTCATCCTCTCAAAACTCTCCTTTTCTGATTGTGCCTTTGGTTTCCTTATGTTCTCCACTCCCCACCCCGCCACCACCACCACCCCATTTCCATGATATTGCTTCCCTCTTTATTTTTATGCACCGAGATGTTTTCACGTATATTAGGGATGCCATATAAAAGTAAGTTGTTGTGATCCATGGGTCCACTTTACAAAGTTTCTATTTACTTGTAAGTGATTGGGAACCATTGAGGCACAAGAAGAAAATACTTGCAAATTTCCTCACGATGTATTATTAGGCTACAGCTCCAAATACGAAGTTGTCTTTAACATGAGGTTCATCCAAGCCTCAAAGTACTGCCTCCAGGATATCTGAGGCCAGAGTGAAACCCTTCCTGTACAGATGTCAGAAGGAAATTGTTACAGGAAACCTTATAGTTTATCCTTATGAACCATGATTGCAAGAATTTGGGCAAATTACACACATCCAAAGCGAACATAGACCAACATACAAAATTGACTAAAAGGAAACTTAACAAGTGCACCAGCCACAGACTTGATTGCATGGGAAGCCCAACTTGAAAGTGATGATCACTGATGGACTTCTGACAAAGAGTTCAATTAAATGGATATACTCAGTCATTGAATTTATTGCCAACATTTAATTAGGTTAGGATAGCATGTCACTAAATCTAATGGGGTAGGTTTTGTTCAATAAAACGCCACATATCTCTAGGCAGCTGCTAAAACAGATTGAAACATTTTCAAAATCGCTTACTGAAGGTGAAGTGCAAGCAGTATGCCGTAATAGGATACACTCTAGACTCCACAAGACACATGGCTTTTCATGTATTATTACACAAACTAGAATGGCTGTGTTTACTGTCAACCTCATGAGAGGTACAGCAGTAGTCATCATGGCTAGTTATTGATAGGAAAGATTTGATAAAAATGGAGTGTATTTGCTATGACAGCTCCCACGCTCAACCAATAAATTCAGGATAATCCAAGCATTATGCCCAGAAGACTGATTAGCTAGCACAAAACATACATTCTTCCAAGTTGTTACATGGGAACACCATCAGAAGTTTCTCAAATTCAATTTAAAGGAGCAAAGTTATCAGTACGAGGGTCTGCCCTTCAGCCTTTTGTTGGTTTCCAGGTTTTTCACAAAATGCCTTTCAACAGATGCAACTTCTCCAAGGAGAATTGCACCTAAATTTCTGAACATTTTCCCTGAGATTTGCCACCTTAATTTTTATTTTATTTATTCACGGGATGTGGTCTTCGCTGGCTGGGCCAGCAATTATTGCCCAAGTACTCAATACAGTACAATGACTTGGGTTAATCATTATGAGAAGTCCCAGATACAACCCAAATAGGATTTGGTATTCTTGCACTGCCCTAATGATCCAGTGAAAGGTGTTCCTCCTGTTGGACCAGTTTGCCAACTGAGCCGACACCCATCCTAAAGGTAAAGAACATAAGGAATGAGAGCAGGAATGACCATTTGGCCCTTTAAGTGCAGTCTGCCATTCTTTAAGATCACGGCTGATCTATCCCAAGTCTCTTAATTCCCTTAGTATCCAAAAATCTAGCAACCTCTGTCTGGCCATAGATCTTAGGGAAAGGTTGTTGAAGATTTTGACAGCAGCTATCTTTGGAGTTCCCAAAGTTAAACCATTTCGTGAGACCACCTAGGCTGAACACTCTTAGTCAGTTTTCTTAAGAGCCTTCCTTTCTCAACTAGATCTTGGCCCTGGGTTTACATGTGTTGTCAAAAGGAGACAACACACCTTTGACAACTAATGTTGATGATGGTAACAGATGTGTCCCTGATGCAATGTGGAGCTCATCTGCAGGGATCTTTTTAGGATTTGTCCTGAGGTAGAACTGTTCCATCCCTTTCCTTATTACATCTACCAGTTTTTTCTGTTTCTTCCTGAAAACAAAGGTTACATCAACGTGTAAACTTGACTGTCTTTCCTAATGCTGGAAATAAAGATTCCTGTATATGTCAGTTTCATTTTTTGTGTTCTCACTGGTCAAAAGATAAGAGCAAAAGTTATACTGCTAAGCCTTTATTGGCGCTAGCACTTATTCTGTCTCATTTGCATTCCAGCTTCTTGGCAATGAGATTTGTACTGCCCAAAACTACTGCAACAGTAAGATAAACTAATATGAAGAAGACCAATGAAATATCATGAACTCAATATAAAACTCAATTAAATTTAAATCACACAAGAACTTATTAATGTAACATCCTTAAGAAAAATAAAAGCAGATGTAATCTTTATCATTCCCTTTCATCAGTATTAATTCCTCTTCAGGTCAGCTAAGGGTCAAATATTAAGAATGTGTATATTTATTAAACATATGTTAATCAATCAGTTATTATTTAGGTACGATGCATGTTTTCCAGTCTGACCATTAAAACAATCATTTCATGAACAGTTCATTTTTTTTCATTCTCAACTCATTGCCAGGATATATATGATGTTCCTTCTTGATTTTTTTTCTCACTACTTTATGTCTGGTTCAGGCAGCGTAGCTGAGATCAGACACTTTCTATGTAAGGAATAGGAAGAGTCAAAGGCCTACCACTCAAACACAAAACACGTATATAAAAGCAAAATGCTGTGGATGCTGGAAATCTGAAACAAAAACGGAAAATGCTGGAAAAACTCAGCAGGTCTAGCAGCATCTGTGGAGAGAGAAACAGAGTTAACGTTTTGATTCCATATGACACTCCTTCAGAGCTGAAGACATGTATACACTGATTCAAAGTACCAGTGGAGCTGTGGCTTGATCTTTCTTTCATTCTTTTAGCCTCCCTGAATTCTTCTGTCTTCCTCTCCTGACTGAAACTGAGATATAGAACCATGGCTATTGGCCACCCTCTGATGCCTCAGTCAATAGCCGTTAGCGATGGCAGCTTGTTTTATCATGGTGGATCTCATAGCCAAGTAGGGCCCTTCTCCACTAAGCTAGGGCGCCAGAGACCCCAGTTTAGACCTGCTGAGTTTTTCCAGGTATTTTTGTTTTTGTTCTAGATTTCCAGCATCTGCAGTATTTTGCTTTTATCTTAGTACCTATATTGCTGCCTGAACTGAGACTAGCTAGCTCAGTACAATTGGGCAACCTTTTGTTACTATGGTTCAGTTCTACCATGGGCAGTGCATTTATTAACTGACCCACTGAGGGGGCTTTTGGTTTGGCAGTTTAGTTAAATTCAATTTTGTCAAATCCAGCACAAGAATGAAAATGGAGCTGAATTTACTCAACTGTTCTGGTTGCCATCTGTCATAACTCTGGTGGAACTCTATCAGAATGGTGAGAAACTTTACTAAGCTCCAACTTTAGACAGGAGCTTACTTGTTTGGAGCTGGGGCCACCACCTGCCCCAAACAAGGCCACTGATGCAGAGAGGGCAGGGACTTGCTACCCTGCAGGTTCCTGTTTCCTGGGCCTTCACTGAATCCAGTTTGGAGCCTGGTATGCTGAGTCAGATGAGCCCTGCTAGCCTCCAAAAGTATGCAAAGCAGCCTCTTTGGGGAAATCCAGGCCAGTGAAGCAACCTGAACACTCAATGAATGATGGCACAGAAACATTTCTCCTGGAGTGAGAGACTACCTCCCCCTCACCACATCCTCGTCTCGATGTGAGCCAGGTTTTTGCAGCAGTGTGAGGCTGATGGGCCCCAGGGATGTGTCCAGCCACCTGACGGCTCCATTCATATGAGGACCCAAATCCATTGACCCTGCATACTCTGCCAGGGTCCAGACTAGAGGGCACACACTTGTCTGATCCTGATCTATCTGCCTGGATCACAGCTTGAGGATTTTTGAGGACAAATAAATTAAAACGTGATCATTTTAACAAATATTTCATTATAATTTCATGATTATAATTGGTGACAGAGTTTTATAGGACAGGAGGACAAATGCTTCTAAAATCATGACAGGATAACAATTAGGCTATTACATTGAAATGAGGTTGTAAATGCTTCTTGTAAAAATTCATGAATCTCAAATACGAAACAATGAGGTTTTGAATAAAGAGTCTGAAACAAGGATGCTAAAAGAAAAAAATGAGACTCAAAAAAAGAGGTAAATCAAAATGAAGCTCTTGTTAAAGCACACAGATAAGAAACTAACTGCTGACGCCAGATGGCACTTTAATAGCATAACAAAAATGAGAAAGTGCATTTTTGTTAATTTGAATACACTTTGTATTAAAATAGATCTGTTTATAACATTTAAATGCAGCTGTCAGCTGTTGAAATGTATTAAGTAACAGAATACGTTTTGCACTATTTGAGGACATCATAATAGAAGGCAAATTGAACAGAACACTGGCCATTTTTGTAATTAACTAGTTAGACAAAGTTATACCAAAGTTTTCATAGCTATAGTCAAAATCCACAGATTTAGCGAATGTCGGATCAAAAACTGGCAAGATGATTCTGCTTTCAAGCTATTTTTGTTGATAGCAGGAATCAAATAGTGAGTTGCCAACTCCCCACTAAATCCATTCTGTACTACCTTTAGAAATGTCCAGATTGTTAATTCACTCTTTAGAATTGCCCTGTGAACATAGTGACCCAGATCTCCCTCGTCCTTCACAAGTCAAACATTTTTTTAAAAATATTGAGCGTACAAGTAAGCCACGTGTCAAGTTTTTAACCCATGTCAGCTTTCTTAATGGCATTAGGAATTGTCACTATTATCAGCCAGATAAGTTGCGTGTTGGGACAGAAAGCTTTTTGATACCACGAAAACAATAAATTGCATTTAAATATCATTTTTAATGTAAAATGATGCACGATGCTTCAAAGGAGCATCACCAAGTAAAATTTGACATTGAACCACATAAGGAGACATTAGGACTGATGACCTGATACTCCTAATGGAGCAGCCTTTGCTGCAGGCCACAGCATTCATTTTAGTGTTGTCAACATCAAAGGGGAAACATAAGGAATGACATTAGTGATCAATATGGGTATAATAAATTCCAAACCACACATTGAAAGCAGTCAATTATATGAAAACACAAAATTCAGATCCCAGTTCTACAAGCCATGTTTTTGCCTAGTTTATATTTCGAAATTATTGATTGTAGTGTACGAGTTTTTATTTCCAGTACAAAAAAAAAACCTTTAAAGAATATAGGCCAGAAATTACTGTTGAAGGGAATGAATCTATTGTTTTTTTAAAAAGGTTATCGCCTCTGTTAAAATAGTGAACTGAGGAAAATCATACATGTACAGAAAGTATTCATCCACTATTAACAGTGACAGTAATTTCTAGCTGGAGGTACAGTATGTCTGCGACTTCCCCAGAAAGTAAATCTCACATTTTCATCAGTCACCTCTTGTTGCTGTAAGTTTTAAGTCCACTACTGCTGCAAGCTGCACTTTCCTTCTGCACTAAAAGGAATGGGATGTCAGGTAAACCTGAAGTTTAAATTATGACAAGCCTATCCTTCACTGCAACTTGAGTCCTTCTCCTTTCTTTCAAATGTCATCAGGCCTATATTTAGGGCTGCTTTTGGTCCATCAGCGTTTTTTGAGACTATGTCAGCTTTCATCAGTTTTTTGCATTGATACATGATTTGACAGACTTAACATTATTCAAATAATACAATTGGAATTCCATAAAGGATAGACGTTCACCAGTTTACTTTGTCAGATTATGGGCTGAATTTTACGCTCCAAGATTGGGCCCGTTTCCCGTTTGGGAGCGTATAATGGGCATGATGATGTCAAGCACGGTTTACGATGTCATCACGCCAGTTTCCAATAATACCGTATGCAGACGGATCAAAAAGCTGGGAACCCGCCCACTTATTTAAATATCAATTTAAAAGGCAATTCAGCTAATTAACTAGCCACCTCATTGCGATTATAAAATCAGAAGGCAATAATATGTCTTCAGGGCGAGATTTAGGATGGGGGAATCTTTTTTAAGGGCAAGCTTGTTTTGGCGGGTTTTAAAACTGCAGCTGAGACCAGAGTTTCAGATTTGCAGATCAAACTCTATTGACGGCAGGGACTGCTCATTTGAGTGGACAGGGGCGCTTTTTGGATATTTTCCATGAGGGCCCTGATTCAGAGGCCGGCCTCAGAGTTGATGGATTATTTTCCTGTCCATTTGCCCAGAGGTGTGAGGGGTGAAA